>NC_035434.2:86310798-86606938 GCF_002127325.2 Helianthus annuus
GTTTGGTCACTTCCGCAACAACTGTCCAAGACTGGTGAATACGAACGCGAATGCTAATGCAAACCCGAATGCGAACGTCAATATGAATCCAGCATGTGGACGAGTGTATGACATCAATGAGGCAATCAATGATGCAGCAGTGAACGATTAGTATTTTATTTCGTCTGGTTGTTATCTTTTAACATTTAAAGACAATGCGGTTGTTATATAAATAAAAATTTATGGTCTTTATTTTTTGTGAACCAATGCAATTGTATGAATGTTTGATTCAACCTCATGATGTCAATACAAAGACAAACCACTCGTGTGGTTCTGTCATTTTTTTTATGATCACTTGTGATTCCCCCCTAGAACCTTAAACGCCCGTTTCTTTTAAGAAACAAAAGCCCAAAGCTATCTACGAAAAGGATATGTTGCTTTCCTAGCACATGTCACCAAGGAAAAAGTCAAGAGCAAGAGTATTCAGGATATTCCGACTGTTCGGGATTATCCAGACGTGTTTCCTGATGAACTGCCTGGTTTGCCTCCAGTTCGTCAAGTCCTGTTTCATTTTAACCTTATACCCAATGCCAACCCGATTGCAAAAGCGCCTTATCGTCTTGCACCGTCAGAGATGCAAGAGTTATCGAAACAGCTTCAAGAGTTATCTAATAAAGGATTCATCCGTCCGAAGTTTTCACCCTGGGGAACTCCTGTCCTCTTCGTGAAAAAGAAAGATGGATCTTTTCGAATGTGTATCGATTATCGTGGGCTTGATAAGCTTACCGTCAAAAATCGATATCCCCTACCTCGAGTTGATGATCTCTTTGATCAGCTGCAAGGTGCTTCCTGCTTTTCAAAGATCGACCTGCGTTCTGGGTATCATCAACTTCGTGTTCTCGAAGAAGATATTCCCAAAACTGCTTTCCGTACATGGTATGGGCATTATGAGTTCTCTGTCATGCCCTTTGGTTTGACAAATGCTCCAGCCATGTTTATGGACTTAATGAATAGGGTCTATAAACCTTATTTAGACAAGTTCATCATTGTGTTCATTGACGATATTCTGGTCTATTCGAAGTCTCGAGCCGAGCACGAGCAACACCTTCGCTTAACATTGGAACTCCTGAAGAAGGAACAACTTTTCGCTAAATTCTCCAAGTGTGAATTCTGGCTTAAAGAAGTTCAATTCTTGGGTCATATAGTCAATGAGCAGGGTATTCATGTGGATCCATCCAAGATTGTTGCTATTAAAGACTAGAATACACCAACAACACCAACAGAGATTCAATCTTCTCTTGGTCTTGCTAGATATTATCATCGAATCATTTCAACTTCTCAAAAATCGTGGTTCCACTCACTGCTTTGACTCAAAAGAATAAGCCTTTTGAGTGGAGACCCAAACAAGAAGAAGCGCTCCAAACGCTATTTACTCATCAAACTCGTGTTCTTCAAGCTCAGCAATTTTGTGTTTCACAAAATTTGATGGGTACGAAATTACCACATCAGCTTAAGCTTAAACTCGAAACAAAGGACGACGGGTTGCTCTATTTCAAGGATCGTTTGTGGATTCCAAAACAAGACGACCTTCGCACCTTGCTAATGGACGAATCTCGCAAGTCTCGATATTCTATCCATCCTGGTGCTGATAAAATGTACAAGGATCTTCATACTCAGTGCTAGTGGCCTGGTATGAAAAAGGATGTTGCCTTGTATGTATCAAAATGCCTAACTTGTCTTAAAGTCAAGGCTGAACATCAACGACCTTCTGGTTTGCTTATACAACCAGAGATACCGGCTTGGAAGTGGGAGAGCCTTGCGATGGATCTCATCACTAACTTACCGCGTATATCTAAAGGTCACGATGCTATTTGGGTTGTTATCGATCGATTAACGAAATCAGCTCATTTTATTCCAATTCGCAAGGTTCTATCTGCTGATAAACTTGCAAAGATTTATGTTGATGAGATTGTATCACGACATGGTGTTCTTTTGGATATCACTTCTGATCGTGATGCTCGAATATCCTCTCATTTCTGGAAGACCATGCAATCTGCTTTGGGAACCCAACTAAATCTAAGCACTGCTTATCATCCCTAAACAGATAGTCAATCTGAGCGAACGATTCAACTATGGAGGATATGTTTAGAGCTTGGGATATTCACCCGACTTTTCACGTGTCCAATTTGCGAAAGTGTTTAGCCGACGCTGATCTTCACATTCCTCTCGAGGAGATCCGAATCGATCAAACGATGCACTTTATCGAGAAACCCGTGGAGATCATGGACCGTACTTTCAAACATTTGAAGAACAAACGAATTCGATTGGTAAAAAAAAATTCGCTGGGAAATCCAAACGTGGCCCAGAGTTTACTTGGGAACGTGAGGACCAGATGAAGGCGAAATATCCGCATTTGTTTTCACAAGCTTCCTCTAGTTAAAAATTTTGGGACGAAATTTCCTGAAGTAGGGGAGACTGTGACAACTGTGTTCTGTAGTAGTGATTCGATATAAAACAATGTTGGTTATCAACAAAACAATGTGCCTTGGTGTTATTATATGTGTTTTTGTTCTATTATATGCGTTTTTGTGTTATTATGTGTGTGTGTTTGTGTTTGGTAAGTTTTCAATTCGATTCGATTCCGATTTCAAGCTCTAAATCGCTTTCTAGAAGGTTATATGCGCACGAATGCGTAAATATAACCAGTTTAATGCAACAAACACTCCGGAATAGTGAAATAGGCTTAACATACCTTAAATAACCTCCACATAACTTAGAAATAAGTTTTGAATGGTTTGGTGTGTTAAAATCAACTTTGTTCGATCGCAGGGACTATTTGTGTCAAACTGCGAAACTATACCGATTTGAATAGTAACGAACATTCCGGAACTTGATCATAAGTTAAACATACCCTAAATAACCTTTACATAGCCTAGAAATAGGCTTTGAGGAGTTAGGTATGCTAAAATAAACATTATTGATCAATAGGGACTAAAAGCGTCAAAAAGTGCACAAGTTTGCATTTTCGCGCATATTTTGCGTTCTAAATATATCCGGACATCCAAAAATTCATGTAATCATTAAAATATTATGTTTTAGTGTTTTGCATGATAAAATTTCATTCGTCGCTTAATTTGGATCGTTTTTGCGTTCGTTACGACTTCCGTCGTAATTAACCGAACAACGCAACCGTACGACCAAACGAACCGACATCCGATATATTTTTGAGCATGTTTTGAGTTCCCTATACTTTAACTTCATTTTAGAGCCTTGAAATGAGGTTAACGGGGCTTAAACGTGTCAAAAATGAGCCGAAATGCAAGTTTATCATGTGTAGGGACCTGTTTTGACAATCTGCCAAAGTATCTTACACGGGCCGCGTAAGATATGCGTGTAGGTTACGCGGGCCGCGTTGCCTTGCCAGACAGAATGTTCAGAATCAGCAATCTGGGCTAAATGTAGGGGTTTTAATGTAATATTTGCAATACCTGGAGCTGGTTTTCGACTCCCATTGTATTCTAATACCATTAACCCACATGTATGGCCAAGATTACCCCCTCTAAACACTTGGAATCATCCTATTGATCTCCACTTCCTATAAATAGCAACCCCCATTTCACTTCATTCTCACACTTGATCTGAATTCAGCTCTAAGTTGGGGTGTTTACACTTCATACCTGAGCTATTTTAGATCAAACATCCATTTTGGACCCTTTGTAAGTCCTCTTCTTGCTTGTTCTTGTATTTTAAGCATGAAGGTCAAACAAGTTTGACTTTCAGCTTTGACCAAGTCAATGGTTAACACAAAGTTCCGTTGAACTTTGCAACGTGAGCGTAATCACGATGGTTATAGTCCCTTGTGACTATACCTACTGATTACCACGTTGACTAGGCGTAGTGACGAGTCGTAGTTTCGGCTAAAATGCGTGTTTATGCATATTTTGTAACCAAACTACTCTAGGGTATCAAAACCGTTTGTTTTGATACCAAACCTGTTTTCTAACTTAACTAAACATGTTTTAGCATGTTTAGCTCGTCACTTTTAGTTAGTGCTTGTCTAGAGTCGTTTGTCAAAGCGGACTAAACACCCGCTTAGACTTTCGAACACGACCCGTTCGGTCAATCAGTAGGATCCGACCAAACATGTTTAGTGACCATAATAGCATAGGGAATAACCTTCCAAGGTTATACCTTATGGTCACCTAGTTTAAGTAGTTGTATGATAAGTAGTTTATATGCCTTAGGTAAATTACCAAAATACCCTTTTCATGCATAATTGGTAATTAAGCACATGTAACCTAAACTTTTGTCACGTAACTGATTATGTAACATAATTAAACATGTTTTGGCGTATAATACTTGTCATAGGACTAGTTAGACGTCTCGAACGCGCTTTTGCGCGCACGACGCGTTAAAGTAGCGTAAGCTACCTTAATGGGTCGCGATGGGTCGAAAGCACATAGGTTAGGTTTCAATTTAGAATGTAGGCTTTGTTAAAACCATATCACATGAGTTCCAACACTCATTTGGTTTACAAGACCTCATTCTATCCGATCTTCCAATTTAGGCGTCTATTGTTTGACTAGTGATTCGATTACTAGGTGCTGTTTGATTGCTCTGGTTTGCTTGAGTTTGCTTGAGTTCTATTTATTGAAGATACTTTGCACTCCATGTGAGTACATAGTTCCCCTATTTTACTGTTTTTAAATGTTTTGGGGTGATTCATATGTACGAAATGTTTTCAAGGTTTAAACGATGATTTCAAAAAAAAAAACGATGATTTCAAAAAACGATGATTTCAAAAACGATTAAAACGATTTTTACTAAACTAATAACAATTTCAATAATGTGAACGAAACTTGATGGTTGTAGTTACATAACAAATGACATTCATTAGCATTGATCAAGCCGACCAGTATTAGGTTATGGTACCATAGGATCTGACAAATCCCGTTATTACACTGCACCCATGGTTATGTGTGGGGGTTGTGGGTAGCGACTGAATCTGATGTTTGTTAACTTACCCTTTGGTGGTTTGTTAATTCGAGAAGCGAGAAGATAGGTGATCGAGTCACGAAGGTTTGAATGTTGTTAGCGAGACGACCATAAATAAGTTTTCCCAATTAAAACGAGGATGATTTTAAACGATTAAAACAAGTTAACGATTTGGAAACGATTTGAAAACGATTTGAACAAGTTATACGGATTGGGTAAACGATTGGTTTTTGACTAGTGTTTAGATTACGGGACGGGTGTAATATGGTGAAAACATGGTAGATACGCCGCTGGTACTTCTTATGTATAAGTGTTTTCAATATATTACATACCGTGGCGTTATTTAGTTCACTTGGGTAAACGATTTTGAAACGATGTCACACAAACGATGTTTTCTAAAGGTTATAAACCATACGAGTTTTTAACGAATTTTTACAAGATGTTTTACTAGTTGGTTTTCTAAATCAAATGTTTTTGGGTTAAGAAGCATGGCTATGGGATTTTACAAACTATAACCCACTTGATTTGAGTTGGTTAACTATGTTGCAATACACTTTTCAAAACAAGGTTTGTATTTTGACTCTTGTAGTCTAATAAAGTACTGCAACATATAAACGAGCTATGATTTTGATACTCTTATAAAACCTATGTACTCGCCAGCATTTCTTTGCTGACTAAGTTTTTACATATGTTTCAGGTGTTGATGCTTGATTGATTTCTAGGATGCATGCGTGACATAGGATCTGGTCAAGGCCTTAGTGACATAACAACTATGATAGACGATATAAAACTAGTTTGTTCTATGTGTTAAGACAATGAAATGATTAATTTTATCAATAAAACACAACTATTTTGTATCCATGGTTGTGAAACAATAGCTTCTGTTGCAACACTCCGCAACGTTTCCGCCACGCTTTGTTGTCCTACGTGGTCGGGGTGTGACACTAACTGTGCTTTGTGCATCAAGTTTGTCACTATTGTTTGCGTGTAATAATAAAGTGACAGTATAGAATGTGATGCATGAGTATGTATGTATCAGAATCAGAAAGCAGTCTATTCATAATTGTAATCAAGCACAGTAATTAAGCACTAATTAAATATTAATTAATTTGTACGGATACCTGGATTTGTGAGTGTTGTCACATGATTCAACTAACAAGAGAAAGGATTTGGCCCAGGGTTGCTCATAAAGGTGTTTAGTTTACATGGCTCGGTTTTATAAGTTTAGTTTACAAGCTACCCTAATGATTCATATGTATTCCATAAAATAGAGTAGTCAAAATGACTAAACAGGTTTACTCGCCAAGGTGTGCGCGTGGCTATAATGTATGATAACAGATAAAACACAACGATACCAGTTAGTGATCGGGAAAATCAAATGATGATTACCTGGAGAGTTCGGGTTGTCACATCATCCACAACTTGAAAGAAATTTCGTCCCGAAATTTGATAAGCGATCCGAAGCAGCAAAGTGTTAGGTCAGGATGACTGTGGATTTTTCTGCGGGTGCCACATCATCCCCAACTTGAAAGGGAATTTCGTCCCGAAATTCGCTAGTGACATCAAGAGCTGCTCCAAACATTTGAGTAATCGAGAATACTGCAATTTGTCGCTAACCTTTGATTCTCACAAGAATGCCACAATTGCTTCTTCGAAAACACTGCCTTAGATCCGAGGTATAAATGTCATTGCAACCGTCATCCAATTCGCCAGCTAACTCGAGTTTGTAAGCCATGTTACCGATTCGTTCCAGAAATTCAAATGTCCTAACGCATCGTAAACTAAGCTTGCCACGTTGTCTATAGCATACCGCACCCTCCCAGGGTGGGACTTTCGATTATGACACATTCGCCTACAGCGAACTCCCAGTGTTTCCTAAGCCTATCAACTTTCCTGACAGTCACGCATTGCCGCCAAACCATTTCCGATCTGAGCAATCTTCAAGAGTTTCGAGTACTAGTCCTGGATTTGTGATTAGGTTGTCACCCACCTTAGTCCAATAAGAAAATTGGTATTATCATCCATACAATGCCCCAAACAGAGCTGTCTAAACACCAGGGTGGTAACTGTCGTAGTAGTGTTCAACCAAAGGCGAATATCCCTCAATTTTTCTAAAGTCGATCACACACGTGCTCGCAGCATGTCTTCGAGTGTCCGGATGGTTAGTTACTCTGCTCGGTTGGCCTACAGCGATAAGTAATGCTCATGTCTTGATGTAAGCCAAGGGTGTTGTGTATTGACTATCATAAATCAGGTGTAACTCAAAATCAAAGGTAGCAGAAGTTGGCAACTCGTGCCTAAAACCGCCTCTCTCAGAGGAACATTCACAGCTGTGAAGACTCGTCAGTTTCCTTGATTGCGAGATAGTGTGCTAGTAACGTGAGACAATCAACGATCACCCAGGTGATATTGTTTCCGTTTCGAGTCGCGAGTAGACTAGTGACAGAACCCATGGCAGTCTGTTCTCATTTCCATATGTGTGTTTCTAATTGCTGATTCTTCTCCTTGACTTTCCCACAAGTCAAACATCATTCACATACATAGCTAGGTGGGCCTTCATGCCCGGTCAACAGTACAAGATCCTCCAATCCTGGCATATTCCATCAAATCCAGATGACCAGCATATCGAGGCTGGTGTGCTTCGCTTAACACAAGTTCCCTCGGATTACAGCATAGTAGAATCCATATTTGTTCCATAAAGTAGCGAGTACCGTCCGACCCGCCATGGTTGCTTCCCCATGCCCCACATGGGTTCAACTTGGAATTTCTCTCTCTTCAGTTCTCTAGTTTGCTCAGAGCAAGTCTGATCAGGTAGGTTAGAGTTGACAGTGAGCTGTAAAGCTCGTGTACATTCAAGTTTCACAGTCGTAACCGTCCAAATTCCATCCAGCGATGCCATTAACTGAGTTAGCTTTTCTGAATCGCAAGTACACGGGAGGCCCTTGTGATCGGTCTAAACAGTGCATCTGGTACCGTCCAAGTAATGCCTCCAACTTAAATCCAAAGACCACGGCTTCTACAGCAGGTTGTGAGTCGTGTAATTCCTCTGGTTATGCCACCACGTAACCCATCACCTTCTCGTGTTGCATCGGCGTGTAACTGGTACTCTGATTCAGACCATCATGGTATACCACTAGATCACTCATACCCTCAGGTAAAGACGATGCTCAGAGCATTGCAGAGTTGAGGTTCAAAAGCTGAAAGGACATCCTCCTGTTCTGCCTTTCACGAACACAGCACCCGGCTGTGCTAAAGAGATTTAAGATGCGCGCCCTTCGAAAATCCCGTGATTGATCTGCGATAGTATCAAGTGAGACCAACAAATTGTTGTGTCCTCGAAGAACTCTTTGGTGTCGATCAGTTTCCAACCAAAACGGGTCTTAACGAGATCCACGTGCATTCCCACTTCGTTGATTATATGACCCAAAAAGGGTACCTCTCGGATCCAGAAGTTACATTTATCAAGACTTCGCGCGGTGTGGCTCCTCCATCAGGAGCTCTCAAATGAGATGCAAAGCTGTCCATGATGTTCTCTTCTCCTGGAAAGGATTCAAAACGTCATCCAAAAGCCAAATTGCGTCAGATAAGCCGCTTTAAAAACATTCTCCCCTTGGATTTCCATCTGATAATAGTTCGCTCGTAAATTAATCCTCGAATGAAAGCTCGTCCCTTGCAACTAGTCGATAGGTTGTCAGTACGTGGCCGAGGCAAACGGTTCTCAACTGTCGCCTTAATGAGTTCTCGATAATCAGTACACACACAAAAAGACTTATCTTCACGGATATAACTGGGGCTTCCCATAACGAAAACTAGGTCCGCCAAAACTCCTGTCCAATAGTTCTTGTAGTAGCTTATACAGTTCTTGCAACCCTCCTGGTGCAAGACGGTAAGAGTGCGTGTAGTCAGGGCTGCCTCTGGTACGAGATCAGACTAAGATTTCGCCTAACAGTTGTGGAAATAAGCCCAAAAGTTCCTTGGGTAGCACATCGAAAGGAATCACAAATGGTTGGTGGATCCTCGATCCTCTGTTTCCTTAGCCCTAACATCAGTAACGGTTGCTAGTATAGCGGCGTAATCCCTCCGTAGACACTTCTGGTCTTCACAACTGAAATGGAGCTAACCTTTGCACCACTCTGACGCTTTAGAACAATTAACGATTCTCCACACAAAATTTTCTCCTCACTGGTGTATCTGCGCGATCTCTGGATAACCAATCCACACTAACTACTGTATTGCAACCATCAAGGGTAGTGGAAGGAAGGTCGATGTCGAACACCTGTCCCCCAAGGTCGTGTTTGCATCCCAGCGAACATATAAGGCATCAATAGACTTGCATCAACCAACTCCACAACAGGTTCGGTTTCAAGAAGCATCAGGGTTAAACAGAACAGAGACGAAGCGAATAGCTACCCATCCAAGCTATCGTGTTGCTATTACGCCTGGTATAGCCTATGCCAATACTAAATGTCCTTCCATGAGCTTCATTTCCGGTGTTGTTTTCGCCACGAGAATTTCCAGTACTGCCGCCGTTCCCTTGGATGTCATCACCTTGACTTAACACAGTCAATCCTTAACGAGGTCACCTTCATTTCCATACTGTAAGTTATGATCACGAGTACCTTGATGTTGCTGCGACTGTTGCCTCTAATATTGTTGCCTGAAATGGTGTCCTGCGTCCTTTCACATTCCGTGCCACATCCTAAGGCACTACTTATGGTGCGGGCGGTTACACAGTCCGCTCTACAGTCAATCGTCATCGATTTTGTCCCGATTGGTTCATAAGAGTCGACTCCCATGAGTCGCTGGCTGGGGTTAAGGATTCGATTGGAGTCAAATCACTATTGTTCGTTGCCGGTAATTAGGGTCGTTCAAATGCTGAAGTCGGTAAGGTACTACATTTACCCTCTTGTCCATCGTTCTTGCAAATTGACTGAGTAATACACGGTATGTCGCGAGAGTGTTGCAGAAGTGATCGCACTTCGGGATCTAAGGCGTCAGCACGCTAAGTTCCAGCAAACAAAGATAAGTAAGGAATGTATAGCCCAATCATTTGATGCTGAGCCATCCAACTCAGGGACGTTCGTACAAACACCTAACATTCTACACAGTTCGCTAGGCGTTCAGATGTGTGATCAGGTGATACTCGATAGCATCGAGATTCGTAAGGATTCAGAAAGCGGTGAAAAGATCATGTTCGAGTAGGAGACAATCACTACTATGACTCCTATAGACTGCTGAGATCTAACATAACATCAATTAACAGAGCGGAACCCCTTTCATACTCGTTAAGCCTCACTGGGACTCACATGCACCTCACATAATTATTATGTGTGCACCCATAATAGTAAGGCAATTTGCATGCTTATCTCAGTGCCTCTTAACTCGCGCAAAAAGGTTCGCTGAATTCGAGCAATAAGACAGATGACACCACAACATAGATCATGAAAGTTCAAGAAGAGTCGCACTCTTAAAACACGTAACATGGGTTGGTAACATAAAAGTTCATACTGCAATGCTAAGTGTGCATTCACGTGTGATGTTATTCATAAGCAAACACTAGAAATACTATGCAGTAGTAAACGAGAAACGAACCTTGCAGTATGGAGCTGAGTGTCATGGTCGATTTCGGAACTGTTCGGTTATAGTCTGGTCTTATGAAAACGTTTTAAAACCAAGTTCACTATAACCAGTGGCTCTGATACCAAACTGTCACACTCCCAAAATACCACCTAGGGAGTGTCCCTGCTAGGCATGTGACAAACCAATAACGAGCCACCAATCATATTGAACTCATAATAAGTTTGTAAATAAAATACCAATCATTAAAGAATTGTACCGATAATAAGTTTAGTAAATCCCAACAAGTTCAGCGGAAGCAAAATAGATAACTAAAGTTAAACAGTATCAAAACCAAGTTACAATATCAAGAACCATCTCATGAATCTCTTCTGACGACCCATGACCACTCCAGCTACCTCAGACAGCAAGTTCCACCATCCAAAATACCTAACGACCTGCGAGCATACAACAAGTGTATCAGACAAAGCTGGCGAGTTCACAGTTTTAATAAAACGTTAGTTACCAAGTATTTAGTCCAGTTTGTTTAAAAAAATACGAAAGCAATGTTGATAATATCTCGATCCTGAACAAGACGGCTCCTGATGTATGTTTTGCCCATTCCCCAGTGCTCCTATCAAAGCACTGGGCCCGACTAGGTCATTAGTTCACACCCGCCCTCTCTCAGGAACGGGGTGAGGGTGCCAAACCTAAGTGACGCTACCAACTAATACCCCGCTACCACCACGATAGCAAAAGATGGGACTTAAGAGATAGAGAGTGAGAATATTATCCAACATCCCAGTTTTACCCAAAAGACTTATCCCTTCTCGGGATACCCACTGACTGTCCCAAACCGCCGGGACGCATGCTCAAAGTAGTGAACTCACCTTTGGTTTGCTCGGTAGAATTAATTACTCGTTTAACAACAGTGATTTACCAAGCCCTATGATAGTTACACATATCAGTCAGTTTGCATACAAGCACAACACGTATTATTTCATGTTTAATCATCAGCTAGTGCACACGAGTACAAATGTTAACATTCATCACTCGGCATGGTATATCAATTAATCAAGCACGAATCCCATCATTAAAATACGTTCTCATACTAGGTGCTGCACATATAGAGTTATACTTCACGCTTCAAGTATTCAAATAATGCATCATCTCAAACATATGCACAAGAGGTGACTTCATGTACCATATTAATTCACAAGTTTAGGCCGTTTCGTTACACAAGTTAATATATCACATCATTCTATTGATTCTCTGGGTTATCGGCCCAGTTGATACCACCCACTAACATGTGCAGCCAACTTAACACGTAACAGTGCGGCCCAGATCATATTGGGCTCTACCGCATATGGTGACCTGTTACACTACCTGGCCCAACCGATAAGCAACTCCCCAAATTACTCGGTCCATGTATGGGGTGGCATGACTTCTCATATGTGGCCGGCCGGTTGGGCCAAGGCCCAGTACTGACACACAGGAAGAGGGGCACGGCCCACTTGTTCAATTCACTAGTTATGTAATCCAATTAAGCATACGAGACACACTTGATAAAACATATGATAATTCTCACATTCATAATACAAATTTACAATTTACAATCATATTTCATGTAGTTTGGTGAGTTATCCGATCCTGATTAATTAACATCATCAATAGTTATTCATGAACTAAGATATTCTATCACATGCAACGTTTTAAAGTGAATAGACAATTGTTGACAACTGTTAATTGAATCGATCAAGATATCATATGAAGGTCAACACTCTTTAAACCTCAATCGGACCTTCAAGTTGATAAGTCTCTAATGATTAAATTTTCTGAAAAACCGACAATGTCACATGCAAATTTTCAGTTCTTATTTAAATATCTTATGCACTACTAAATTGTAATTAGACCAACAGTTGTGAGTAAAGGGGCTGACTTTCATGAATTGTGTGCACATGAAATTCAAGTAACATAAGTGGGTGGTTGACCAAGGAATTTCTTGGTCAACATGTAATTGTTCGTGATTATAGGGCCCCAATTCAGTCCCATCACTGTTTCTTTCTTACCACTTTAATTACATCCTTCATCATGGTTTTCTTTTTCAAACAATATCATTTAATCAAATTATCAGTTTGATTTACTAGCAATTTAAAAGTTACCATATCATTGCATATGACTCCCCTTCATGCGACTTTACTAATCCCTTTTTACACAATCGGCAATTTACTTCTTTCATTGATAAGCATCTTAATAACCAACATTTATCAATATCAATCCACAGTTGCAAAGATTGGGATTTTTGAACCCCAACCTTTATTATCTAACATTTTCACAATCATAGTTTCTATTCAAATCACAACATTATCATATGAACCCTAATCTAATCATATAGTCACCAATTCAATCATTAATTATCGGCACTCACACAAGATCACAGATTGTATATCATACCTATTTTCGTGTCCTATCAGCATGAAATCTAATCCACCATTGAACACATGATTACTAACATCAATATACCTAATTATTTCCATAAATCAAATAAATCTACACATAATCAGAGACAATCAATCCATGATTAGCACAAGGGAGATCACACTGACCGAATAGTGGATTAGCTAGGCAAGTGATAGGCTTCGAATCTGAGGGGGTGTTCCTGTCGTTGATCACCAAGAGCATGTAGGGTTTGCTATGTTTTTGTGTTACCCAATAACCAGAACCGCATACATAATGCATGCGTCCATGACTTCATTCACAAGAGTTGGGCTTAGTTTGGGCTTAGGGTGTGTGGGTCGGGTATGATTCAATTAACAAGAGAAAGGATTTGGCCCAGGGTTGCTCATAAAGGTGTTTAGTTTACATGGCTCGGTTTTATAAGTTTAGTTTACAAGCTACCCTAATGATTCATATGTATTCCATAAAATAGAGTAGTCAAAATGACTAAACAGGTTTACTCGCCAAGGTGTGCGCGTGGCTATAATGTATGGTAACAGATAAAACAAAACGATACCAGTTAGTGATTGGGAAAATCAAATGATGATTACCTGGAGAGTTTGGGTTGTCACATCATCCCCAACTTGAAATAAATTTCGTCTCAAAATTTGATAAGCGATCCGAAGCAGCAAAGTGTTAGATCGGGATGACTGTGGATTTTTCCGCGGTTGCCACACTTCGTTTTCCTCCGTGTACGTGCTGGTTATGTGTAAACTATTTCGAACTCTATATGCTATTGTCAAACTTGTATGCTCGCCTTTACACTATGTGTAGTGACTTTTATTTTAACGTATGTGACAGGTAATTAGGACGCTTATCTGCTAGGAAAGCGAGGCTAGAATAAGCGTCTAGAGTCCAACAAATTGTTGTCTGTAGATCTGAAATCAAGAGTCTCTAGAAGCAGATAAACAATTGGGCAATTTTGTAAATCTGAGTTGTCGGAATAGAACTATTTGCCTAGATTTTGTCTGTAATAATTTGTTTACCTTTTAAATTGATTGGTAATGAAAATTGTTATGGAAACTTCTGGACAATCTGTTTCGCTCAATGCCATGCCCCGATGATTCCGCCATCGGTTGGGGTGTGACAGATTGGTATCAGAGCCATAACTATAGGGAATTAGGCAAGACACGACCTAGTCCGGGTCGATGTCCTAGAGACCTAGTCTATAGATAGGACCCAATAGACCGACTCGTGCACATCCATTAGGAATTTTGTATGAGCTTATTGCTAATCTTCGCCATTCTCACCTATACTACACTATCACTGCACTCGAATTTTCAATAATGAAGAAGCGATTTAGTCGAGATTAGGTGTGAAAACCGCAAACTCTCGACTAAAATCTGCTTGATCAACCCGCATTTTACTTATCAACGGGGAGAATTATACCAAACCAGGAGTGAAATCTATATTTTGATGAATAATCTCCTCTATTTTATTAAAATCAAAGGGAAGTTATCAAGCCAGGGGTGAAACCCAGACCTTGACGGCTTGACCATGGTTTTACAAAACTCTCACCAAAGTCTCGACGGACTCCAATGACCTGAACTCACAATATCACTAGAGGGATGTGCGTCGGATGCCCAAGAGTCGAGGCAGAGTCCAAATCCTGAAAGCCAAAATGTGCACACCAAGTCCTTGAGAATAGTCGAAGCGCTTTGGATAGTCAATGTCTAATAGCCGCAGACAATCTACTTCTCGATTTTTATGTTTCAATTCTAAGCCCGCAACTGCTGACTCTGATGACTCGTTGATTTTATGTGATTATATGTGTTTAACTGTTTATGTGTTTAAAATTTTGGAAACTCATTCAATTTTTTCCCACGCCACGATCGACACATACAACCCGCATTGTTCTTCTATCTCAAAACGTTAATAAATCGTTGTTACTATGAGGAAGCGCCGTACGCTAAGATGCTCGCTATACCATACGCTTATACTATGCTAATCGCTACGCTAAACACATATCGCTATATTCGAACGCTCACAGACTTTGAATGATAGGTTTCTGTATTCTGAATGCTTCTGGTGAATTAAATGCGTAGGTGCTTCTGTGCTTATGTGCTTATGTGTTTATGTGCTTATGTTCTTATGTGCTTATGTGTTTATGTGCTTATGTGTCTCTGTGTGAATTTGTGATTACGTGGTTATATCTGTTTGAATGTGTTCCTAAGTTTTAGTAAGTACTAGACGTGTGAGGTGAGATTCGATTGTGACGTGTCTGAGACCTATGACGATGTCTACTGCAGAAAATGTCAACTGGACCGTCATCAGGATCCCGTCGCCCATCGCTTACTCGCCAAGAAAAGAGAGACAAACGTCATGCTGCTATCATCGCCAAACAGGTAGCAAAAGCTGTGAGCGATGTTTACAAGACCATCAGCAAATCATCTGAGGAGTCGAGAACCGAAGCTCCTAAAACTACTCCCAAAGTTGCCTTCAGTTTCAAGCAGTTCAAGGCTTGTGGGCCAAAGGAATTCACTGGCGAGGAAGGCCCTACAGCGTTGTTCCAATGGTTTGATACCATTGAGGTTACTCTACGACAGAGCGGTTGCCCTGACGATCTTCGCACTCTAAACGCTACTGGCGTCTTCCAGTCCCGTGCACTACACTGGTGGACGGCCGAGAGAAACAAGCGAGGAAACGATGCAGCCTACGGTCTGTCATGGGACGAACTCAAGGAGGTCATGCTGGAAGAATTCTGCCCTCCTCATGAACACCAGAAACTAGAAGATGAATTCTGGCACATAAAGCAAAAGGATGGCGAGAATGCTGCTCTAACTGCTCGATTCAAGCAGCTCAGTATCATCTGCCCTGATCAGGTGAAGACTTCTGACATGGCAATCAAGAAATATATCCGAGCCCTGCCTGACTGTGTTGCAGATTTCATGCAAGCGGCTAAGACTAAGACGATCGAGAGACATACTTACTGGCCGTTGAAATAAACGACAAGCGGGTCAAGGCTGATGTCTGGGATAAAACCTCAAAGCACCTGCGTCAAGCTACCACCGCCGCTCCAATTGCCGAAACCGCCGCCGCTCAACCGTCAAAGTCCTCACGCCGAAAGAAGAAAAACAACAACAGCAGCTCCAGCAACAAGAACTGTGCCGTCACTACCACTGCTGCTCCTCTCAAGGCCGTACCGGCCCAGCAGCAGCACCATCACCGCCCAGCTCCAACTACTTATGCACCACCAGCAAAGCGTGCATACACAGGCCCCCACTCGGTTTGCCCAACATGCTCTTATCATCATCCGGTGGGTCTCGCCTGTCGTTTCTGCGCTCACTGCAACATGTACGACCACTTCACTACCAACTGCCGTACTGGTCCTCGTCAAGCCCCAGCTCCTGCCACTGCTCATCAAGCTCTGCTCCCCGCTCCGCAAGGCCAACACGTGGCTCACGCACCCGCGATCAATGCCCGAGTCTGCTTCGCATGTGGTGATCCTAACCACTTTGCGAACATGTGCCCGAACAGAGTGGTGAAGCAAGAGCCCCAGCAGCAGCAGCGCCATCAACAACAGCAGCAACAGCAACAGCAGCAAGCACCACGCGCCAGAAGCTTCAACATCAACGTGCGCCAAGCCCAGACCGACAACAACGTGGTCAATGGTACGTTCCTTGTGAATGGTATTTATACATCGTGTTTGTTTGATACTAGAGCCAATAATTGCTTTGTGTCGTTCGAATTTGAAATGCTCCTTAGTCGTAAGCGCTCTTATCTGTCACACCCCCAAAAATCCACACGCGGAGTACCACCGCTTGGAGACGTGACTGACCAGGATCAAGCCACCAATCATATTGAACATGTAAATAATAAGTAAAAGTAAATGTATTTCAACCAAACCAATATGAAAGGTGTTCAAAACATAAGTGCAATATCAATGTTTAGCGGAAGCATGAAAATAAACCCAACATAAGTATGAATATGTAATGTCAAAACGTTTAATCAAAGCATTCACGATCCTTGTCCACAACAACCGCGCCTCCCAGTGCAAGCTCCATGTATACCTAACGACCTGCAAGGCATGTAACAGAGAGTCAACAACTAGTTGAGCGAGTTCACAGTGGATTGTTTAGAGACAGTGTTCATTTCGTAAAACGTTTGTTTGTTTAGAAATCCATGTATCGTATATAATTACATCGCGGCCCTCCAGGCATGTTTGCGAAGATTAGTGGGGGTTTCCCATGTATTATAGACTAGTTTTATTTGTATCGCGGCCCTCCAGGCATGTGTGCGAAGCTTAGTATCAGTATCGCGGCCATTCCAGGCATGTGTGCGAAGAATCAGTATCAGTATCGCGGCCATTACAGGCATGTATGCGAAGAGTAGTGGGGGCTTCCCCATGTATCACTAGTCTAGCAGTATCTATAAGTGACCTTTCCCAACCGAGGTCAGTATTTCATAATTCCCAACAACAACGTAAATACAGACAATCATCCAATCCCATTCCCTACCCCGGGAATCCCATGCCTTGGTAAGAGTGTGAACTCACCTTGATTTGCTCGGTATGCTAAGTTAAGTGCTCACAAATAATCAATCAAGTCCTATAGTATGCACGTATACTAAATCAGTTCAAGTTTATAAAGTTCCACATGAAACCGAAATCTCTAAATGTACGGGATAGTTAACATCAAGTAACACGTAAACAGATAGTCACCTTCATATCATTCATGCTTCACATAATTGTCTTTCACAGTTTGTGCTTCTGTGGTTATTAAATAACACAATTGTGAGTTATCTGTCATAACGAAGTTAATAACTCAACAGGGTTTATAAACATACAGGAATAATAAACTGACAGTGTATTTAACTAACAGAGTTAACCAACAAATAAAGTTAACAACTTAACAGGAGTGTACATGCTTAGCAAAGTTTGTATATTTAACAGAGTTGACACTAACTGAACCAACAACAAACTCGGACCTAACATCTTAAATAAAATTCGCACCTTATAAACATCAAATACTCGGACCATGAGTTCCCTTTATAAAATTCGGACCAACAATCAACCAAAACTCAGACTAGAGAATCAACTAAAACTCGGACCACAAGTCCTTGCAAAATTCGGACCATGCTTATTCATAAAACTCGGACCAATCCACCACCAATAAAAGTCGGACCAAACACCCCCTTATAAAAGTCAGACCATGTATCTCCTACAAAAGTCGGACCTTTCATCATCATAAAGTTCGGACCATGCATCATCTTAAAACTCGGATTTTGTGACTTCACAAAACCCTGACACAAATCTTCGGACTAACAATCATGCAATATTCAAAACCAAATCACAGTTTTTCAATGCAACAGTTATGTTACGTTGCAGGTTACGATCAAAAACCCTAATTTTTATACATTGGCAATGCTGTAACCAAATCAACAATCAACCAATTCTAACATATCAGGCATCCTATTGTCAAGCATTTGATTACACAACTATTTACAAACCATTTCATAATAATCAGGATAATCAATAAACATAGAAACTTTGTTTGGAGAACTAGGGTTTGCATGAATCAAATAACCAATGATTAACAACAAATAATCATTAAATGTTTACCTTAGATTGATTCTAGACTGATTGGGAAATCAAGATTGATGCGAGAGAACTTGTGTAGCCAAGAATGATAAGAGCAATGGTTGTAGAGAGAATGATTTGAACTGCCGTATGATTGGAATTGGTGAGAATGATTAGGGTTGAGAGGTTTTGTTTTATTTTCATTATTAACACTAAACACCCCTAAGTATCATCCTTTACACAAAACACACACACCACATATAATTTACAGTTTCATCACCAAGTTCATGTATTTGTCAAATCATTCGTAAAATAACACATAACCATGCAACAATCACAATACACTTTATCATATCACAACGTATACAGTTACAAAGCAAACAAATTGTGTAAGTAAGCAACTAGACAAACAGTGAACGTGCAATAAATGCGAAAGTGGAATCTCGGAAACTCGAGTTGTCACATTATCCCCAACTTGAAAGAAATTTCGTCCCGAAATTTAGCATGCGGTTACTGAGGAAGCTAGTTAAGTTGTATCGTTTACTGGTTTTCCTGGGGTGTCACATCATCCCCCCGTTGATTTGGAATTTCGTCCCGAAATTCTGTAGTAGCTTCGGCCTCAGTAGTAGTTGCATTGTTCTGAAATAACTGGGGATATTTGAGTTCCATTTGGTCTTCTCGTTCCCAGGTGTACTCTGGGCCACGACGGGAGTTCCAACGAATTCGTACAAGAGGTATTCTGGTGTTCTTGAGGACCTTAACATCCCGGTCCGTGATTTCAACGGGTTCCTCGACGAAATGTAACTGTACGTCGATAGTGAGTTCCTTTAAAGGAACTATGAGGGTCTCATCTGACAGACACTTATTCAGATTCGACACGTGGAAAACGTTATGAACTGCACCGAGTTCTGCTGGTAGGTTCAGTTTGTAGGCCACTTTGTCTATTCTTTCTATGATTTCGAACGGTCCAACATACCGCGGATTGAGCTTGCCTCGTTTACCAAAACGAACCACACCCTTCCAGGGTGAGACTTTGAGTAGCACTCGATCCCCAACTTGAAACTCGAGCGGTTTTCTGCGTTTATCAGTGTAGCTTTTCTGACGGTCACGAGCTGCCGCCATGCGTTGTCGTATCTGTGCAATCCGTTCAGTAGCATCAACTACCATTTCTGGACCTGTGATTTGACTATCACCCACCTCTGCCCAACAAAGAGGTGATCGGCATTTACGTCCGTATAATGCCTCGAATGGAGCGGCTTGTATGCTGGTGTGGTAACTGTTGTTGTACGAAAACTCCACTAACGGGAAATGTTTTTCCCAGCTTTTGCCGAAGTCGATAACACATGCCCGAAGCATGTCTTCTAGAGTCTGGATAGTGCGCTCAGACTGCCCATCCGTCTGAGGGTGATAAACTGTGCTCATGTCTAACCGTGAGCCAAAAGATTTGTGCATAGCTTGCCACAGTTCTGAAGTGAATCGTGCATCACGATCCGAAATAATAGAGGTTGGCACTCCATGCCTCGAAACAACTTCTTTCAAGTAAATGTCTGCTAGTGCAGAGAACTTGTCAGTTTCCTTGATAGCCAAGAAGTGAGCAGACTTTATGAGTCGATCCACGATCACCCAAATAGTATCGTTCCCACGTTGGGATCTAGGTAGGCCAGTAACAAAATCCATGGAAATTTCCTCCCATTTCCGTTGTGGTATCTTTGGTTGCTGAAGTAGGCCTGATGGTTTCTGGTATTCCGTCTTGACACTCGCGCAGGTCAAACACTTGCCGACGTAAGTTGCTATGTGGGCCTTCATGCTAGGCCACCAGTACGTAGTTCTAAGATCGTGGTACATTTTATCCGAACCTGGATGTACCGAGTAGCGGGACTTATGAGCTTCATCCATTACCAGCTCGCGTAAGTTGCCATAATGTGGAACCCAAATGCATCCTGTTACGTAGTAGGCGCCGTCTTCCCTTTGTTCTAACCGTTGCCTTTAGCCGCGTAGGGCTTCAGCCCTGACGTTTTTTGGTTTCAATGCTTCTACCTGAGCATCTCGTATCTGTGCAGGAAGACTAGACTGAATAGTGAGTTGTAATGCTCACACGCATCTAGGCGTAGTGTCTTTCCGACTGAGGGCGTCTGCCACAACATTGGCTTTGCCTGGATGGTACTTGATAGCGCATTCGTAATCATTAAGTAGCTCGACCCATCGACGTTGCCGCATGTTCAATTCCTTCTGCTTGAAGATATGCTCGAGACTCCTGTGATCGGTATAGATAGTGCACTTGGTACCATACAGGTAGTGTCGCCATATCTTAAGCGCGAAAACAACAGCTCCAAGTTCTAAATCGTGTGTAGTATAGTTCTGTTCGTGAACTTTAAGTTGGCGCGAAGCGTAGGCAATGACTTTATCCCTTTGCATCAATACACAACCAAGACCCTGAATCGACGCGTCGCAGTAGACCACAAAATCGTCTGTGCCCTCTGGCAATGAAAGAATAGGTGCGCTGCATAATCTATCCTTTAAGTGTTGGAAAGCTGTTTCCTGCGTATTACCCCAACGATAAGTAACACCTTTCTGTGTCAGCAGTGTAAGCGGCTGTGCAATCTTTGAGAAGTCTTTGATGAACCGTCTGTAATAACCCGCCAAACCCAATAATTGGCGTATTTCTGTTGGTGTACGCGGTGCAGCCCAGTTCCTGATCGAGTCTACCTTGGATGGATCAACATGAATCCCATCCTTGTTTACCACATGGCCTAGAAAGTGAACTTCATGGAGCCAGAAGTCGCATTTTGAAAACTTAGCGTACAGTTGTTCCTTTCGAAGAAGTTCTAAGATAAGTCGTAAATGCTGCTCGTGTTCCTCCTGACTCTTGGAATAGATCAGGATGTCGTCGATGAAAACAATGACGAACTTGTCTAGATAAGGCTTGCACACTCTGTTTATAAGATCCATGAAGACTGTCGGTGCGTTTGTTAACCCGAATGGCATGATAAGAAACTCGTAGTGGCCGTAACGAGTTCTGAATGCTGTTTTGGAGACGTCCTCATCCCGGACTCTCAGATGATGGTAGCCTGACCTCAGATCAATCTTGGAGTAGTACCTCGACCCTTGCAGCTGGTCGAACAAGTCGTCAATACGTGGCAGAGGATAGCGGTTCTACTGTCACCTTGTTTAGTTTGCGGTAATCTATGCACATCCTGAAAGTTCCATCTTTCTTCTTCACAAATAGTACTGGAGCTCCCCAGGGCGAAGAGCTAGGATGAATAAAACCCTTATCCAAGAGCTCTTGCAATTGCTTAGACAGTTCTTCCAGTTCGGTTGGAGCTAATCGATACGGTGCGCGAGCTATAGGTGTTGCTCCAGGGGCTAATTCGATTTGAAATTCGACCTGGCGGTGAGGCGGTAGACCAGGTAAGTCTTCAGGAAACACTTGAGGAAAGTCGCGTACAACAGGGATATCCTCTAATCTCTTCTCTTTCGTTGACGCATCTGTAACAAGTGCTAGAATGGCAGTGTGACCCTTTCGTTAACATTTCTGGGCCTTCAAAATGGAGATGATGCCAACCACGGCACCACTCTTGTCGCCTTGAACCTCGAGAGGTTCTTTACCCGAACGGGGAATACGAACGATCTTCTCCTTGCATAAGATCTCTGCTTGTTGCTGGGATAACCAATCCATACCAATAACGATGTCGAAACTACCCAGAACTATAGGAATGAGGTCGATGGAGAAAGTCTGACCGGCTAAGACGATGTTACAACCTTTGACTACATGTGTGGCCTCTAAACTTTTACCGTTGGCTAACTCTACGACATGTTTGGTGTTTAAGGGTGTTGGTGTACGTTTTAACATTTGACTAACTTTTAGTGACACATAACTGGTATCCGCACCCAAATCAAACAATAACATAAAAGTCGTCGAGAAGAAACTTACCCATAACCACGTTAGGATCATTCCTTGCATCACCCTGCCCCAGCACGAACACACGACCCCTAGCATCATTGCCATTATTGTTTCCCCCGTTGTTGTTGTTGCCATTGCCCTGATTGTTGTTATTATTGTTGTTGTTGTTGTTGTTCTGGTTCTGGTTTAACTGGGGGCAATCACGTTTGAAGTGGCCTTCAGCACCACATTGATAGCATCATCTGTTGCCTCGCTGCTGTTGTTGCTGCTGGTTTCGTGGAGTAGGTCGTGAGCTCCTACAATCTTTAGCCTCATGACCGATCTTGAGGCACCGCTGACAACGACCCTTGTTGCACTGGCCGTTGTGATGCTTGTTGCAAGTATTGCACCTTGGAAGATTTCCCCGATATCCACCCTGTCTTTGATTACCCGTAGCTTGCTGACCAGGGCTCTGGTAGTTACCAGTCTTGCGCTGCTGAACCTGTGACTGAGCTGTAGCTAAACCTTTGCTGGAATCCCCATCCCATTTCCGTTTGTTATCACTGAGAGTAGCGGAAGTAGTAGCACCGGTAACACTGATACGTTTAGGCAGCCTGTTCTGTTCCACTGCCTGGTCTGTGAGGCGATGAGCAAGACGCTGAATATCCTGGATGTTAGCAAGGTTGGCCGATGTCACGTGGCTTTAAATTTCTGGTGCCAACCCCTTGAGATACAACTCAATACGTCTGATAGGAGGGTCCACCATAGTTGGACACAGAACGGCCAGTTCGTTTGACCTTTTAGTATATGCCTCAATTTCCGACCCAGTCATCTTCAAATGAAAGAACTCCACTTCTAACTTGTGGATGTCGTCACGTGTGCAGTATTCCCGTTTAATCAGCTCCTTGAAATCATTCCAAGGAGTGGCGTTAGCAGCTACCAATCCTAAAAGTTGAACTTGCGCATTCCAACAAGTCAGCGTGATTCCTTCCAGTGTGCCAGTGGCGTACTTCACCCTACGAGCCTCAGGGCATTCACACATCTCAAACACGGACTCGAGCTTTTCAAACCAATGGAGGAGTCCCACTGCTCCTTCCGTCCCATGAAATTCTTGAAAGTGCAAACAGGTGGCTAAGCGTGTTGACCTGTTGTGTATATAAGAACAGGACAAGGTTAAACACAAGAGTTGGTTTAGGAGTGTAGGATCTAAAGATCCTAGTGTGAGTTACGACTGCAGGGTATACCTCCTGCTTGTGCGGCTGCAAGTGCCGCAGCAACTTGTTCGTTGATGAGAGCCGTCAACTGGGCTTGTGTCAAGTTAATGCGTCTAGCCATGATCTTCATAGCAAAGGTAACATACGTGAGAGAGTGTTCGCAAATAGTGCGATGACAGAAGAGAGTAAGCACACAAGTGTTCTCAAGCAATAACAAATAGTAGGCAATGTAATCTAAGCATACCACGAGCAAAGTTCTATGTAATTCTAGAAAGTAGGTAAAGTAACATGAATAGTAGTACCTATGATGTTGAGCCTTGCACGTGGAGCGAAGCGTCGTTGTGGATCGTTGAGCACTGTACTGGTTATAGTCTGGTTTTAATAAAAACGTTTTCCCCATATTAAAACCAAGTTCTCTATAACCAATGGCTCTGATACCAATCTGTCACACCCCCAAAAATCCACACGCGGAGTACCACCGCTTGGAGACGTGACTGACCAGGATCAAGCCACCAATCATATTGAACATGTAAATAATAAGTAAAAGTAAATGTATTTCAACCAAACCAATATGAAAGGTGTTCAAAACATAAGTGCAATATCAATGTTTAGCGGAAGCATGAAAATAAACCCAACATAAGTATGAATATGTAATGTCAAAACGTTTAATCAAAGCATTCACGATCCTTGTCCACAACGACCGCGCCTCCCAGTGAAAGCTCCATGTATACCTAACGACCTGCAAGGCATGTAACAGAGAGTCAACAACTAGTTGAGCGAGTTCACAGTGGATTGTTTAGTGACAGTGATCATTTCGTAAAACGTTTGTTTGTTTAGAAATCCATGTATCGTATATAATTACATCGCGGCCCTCCAGGCATGTTTGCGAAGATTAGTGGGGATTTCCCATGTATTGTAGACTAGTTTTATTTGTATCGCGGCCCTCCAGGCATGTGTGCGAAGTTTAGTATCAGTATCGCGGCCATTCCAGGCATGTGTGCGAAGAATCAGTATCAGTATCATGGCTATTACAGGCATGTGTGCGAAGAGTAGTGGGGGCTTCCCCATGTATCACTAGTCTAGCAGTATCTATAAGTGACCTTTCCCAACCGAGGTCAGTATTTCATAATTCCCAACAACAACATAAATACAGACAATCATCCAATCCCATTCCCTACCCCGGGAATCCCATGCCTTGGTAAGAGTGTGAACTCACCTTGGTTTGCTCGGTATGCTAAGTTAAGTGTTCACAAATAATCAATCAAGTCCTATAGTATGCACGTATACTAAATCAGTTCAAGTTTATAAAGTTCCACATGAAACCGAAATCTCTAAATGTACGGGATAGTTAACATCAAGTAACACGTAAACAGATAGTCACCTTCATATCATTCATGCTTCACATAATTGTCTTTCACAGTTTATGCTTCTGTGGTTATTAAATAACACAATTGTGAGTTATCAGTCATAACGAAGTTAATAACTCAACAGGGTTTATAAACATACAGGAATAATAAACTGACAGTGTAGTTAACTAACAGAGTTAACCAACAAATAAAGTTAACAACTTAACAGGAGTGTACATGCTTAGCAAAGTTTGTATATTTAACAGAGTTGACACTAACTGAACCAACAACAAACTCGGACCTAACATCTAAAATAAAATTCGGACCTTATAAACATCAAATACTCGGACCATGAGTTCCCTTTATAAAATTCGGACCAACAATCAACCAAAACTCAGACTAGAGAATCAACTAAAACTCGGACCACAAGTCCTTGTAAAATTCGGACCATGCTTATTCACAAAACTCGGACCAATCCACCACCAATAAAAGTTGGACCAAACACCCCCTTATAAAAGTCAGACCGAACACCCCCTTATAAAAGTCGGACCATGTATCTCCTACAAAAGTCGGACCTTTCATCATCATAAAGTTCGGACCATGCATCATCCAAAAAATCGGATTTTGTGACTTCACAAAACCCTGACACAAATCTTCGGACTAACAATCATGCAATATTCAAAACCAAATCACAGTTTTTCAATGGAACAGTTACGTTGCAGGTTACGATCAAAAACCCTAATTTTCATACATTGGCAATGCTGTAACCAAATCAACAATCAACCAATTCTAACATATCAGGCATCCTATTGTCAAGCATTTGATTACACAACTATTCACAAACCATTTCACAATAATCAGGATAATCAATAAACACGGAAACTTTGTTTGGAGAACTAGGGTTTGCATGAAACATATAACCAATGATTAACAACAAATAATCATTAAACGTTTACCTTAGATTAATTCTAGATGGATTGGGAAATCAAGATTGATGCGAGAGAACTTGTGTAGCCAAGAATGATGAGAGCAATGGTTGTAGAGAGAATGATTTGAACTGCCGTATGATTGGAATTGGTGAGAATGATTAGGGTTGAGAGGTTTTGTTTTATTTTCATTATTAACACTAAACACCCCTAAGTATCATCCTTTACACAAAACACACACACCACATATAATTTACAGTTTCATCACCAAGTTCATGTATTTGTCAAATCATTTGTAAAATAACACATAACCATGCAACAATCACAATACACTTTATCATATCACAACGTATACAGTTACAAAGCAAACAAATTGTGTAAGTAAGCAACTAGACAAACAGTGAACGTGCAATAAATGCGAAAGTGGAATCTCGGAAACTCGAGTTGTCACATTATCTCTCCTCGACATTCGATGTTGAAGTCGCTACCGGAAGGACTGTCGCCGTAAATTTTGTTCTTCGTGATTGTACTCTTGAGCTCAACAATCACATCTTCCCAATCGACCTTATTCCGATGTAACTCGGAAGTTTCACGTCATAGTGGGCATGGACTTTCTTCGCGAAAACCATGCTGAAGTTTTATGCTTCGACAAGATGATCCGATTTTCTCAAGCTCATGTCATGCATTCAAGCTAGCAAGTATCTCCGCAAGGAATATAGAGCTTTCTTGGCTAACATTGTAGTAGCGGAGAAGGAAAAGAAAAGGAAGATAGAAGTAAAAGACGTTCCTGTGGTCCGTGAATTTCCTCAGGTGTTTCCTGATGATCTTCCTGGACTACCGCCAAGTCGTGATATCGATTTCCGTATCGACCTCATTCCTGGAGCCAACCCTGTTGCCAAAGCTCCTTATCGACTCACGCCGTCCGAAATGCACGAACTCTCGAACCAACTCCAGGAATTACTTGAAAAAGGCTTCATTCGCCCGAGCACCTCTCCTTGGGGTGCGCCGGTCCTCTTCGTCAAAAAGAAGGATGGGTCGTTCAGGATGTGCATCGACTACCGGGAATTGAATAAGCTCACCATCAAGAATCGCTATCCCCTGCCCCGCATCGACGATTTGTTTGATCAGCTGCAAGGTGCTACGTGCTTCTCAAAGATCGATCTACGCTCAGGCTATCACCAGCTATGCATTCAAGAGGAGGATATACCCAAAACCGCTTTTCGCACTCGTTACGGCCACTATGAGTTCGTTGTTATGCCTTTCGGTTTAACCAACGCACCCGCGGTTTTCAGGGATCTGATGAATCGCGTGTGTAAAGCCTATCTCGACCATTTCATCATCGTGTTCATTGACGATGTCTTGATCTATTCCAAGTCAAGGGCCGAACACGCGCAACATCTACGTTTGGTTCTCGAACTACTCCAGGGGAACCGACTCTATGCTAAGTTCTCCAAGTGTGAATTTTGGCTGGGGGAGGTTCAGTTTCTGGGTCACATTGTAAATAGTCAAGGTATTCATGTCGATCCCGTGAAGATTGAAGCAGTTAAGAGTTGGGTTACGCCTAAGAACCCGTCAGAAGTCCGTTCTTTTCTCGGACTGGCGGGCTATTATCGACGATTTATCGAAGGATTCTCTAAGATCGGTGTGCCGCTTACCGCTCTCACGCATAAGGACAAACCTTTTGTTTGGGGAACTAAACAAGAGTCTGCCTTTCAAACCCTCAAGCACATGCTCTGGAATGCTCTTGTTCTCACATTGCCCGATGGAAACGACGGTTTCATTGTTTATTGTGATGCTTCCAACCTCGGTCTTGGTTGTGTTCTTATGCAACGAGACAAGGTTATAGCTTACGCTTCTCGTCAACTCAAAATCCACGAGAAGAACTATACAACCCATGATCTCGAGCTAGGCGCGGTTGTTTTTGCATTAAAGATTTGGCGACACTACCTGTATGGTACCAAGTGTACGATCTTCACCGATCATAGGAGCCTACAACATATCTTTGATCAGAAAGAACTTAATATGCGCCAATGCCGATGGGTGGAACTTCTCAACGACTACGACTGTGAGATTCGTTATCACCCAGGCAAAGCAAATGTCGTTGCCGACGCACTCAGCAGACGGAGTTATTTGCTCAGCATTCGCAACACCCAAGCCCAATACGATCTCGAAACCCTCATACGCGAAGCCCAACATGCCTGTTTTAATGAACGCACTCTGAAGAAGGAACGAATCTACCACGATGGAGCTCAACTGGTAAATAAGTCGAATGGGATATTCCACTTCCTAGACCGAATTTGGATCCCTAAGCGAACCGACTTGCGAAAGATTCTAATGGACGAAGCCCACAAATCTCGGTATTCTATTCATCCCGGTGCCGACAAAATGTACCAGGATCTTCGCTACAAGTACTGGTGGCCGGGTATGAAGAGGGATATTGCCCTCTACGTTGGGAAGTGCCTGACTTGTGCAAGGGTCAAGGCTGAACATCAAAGGCCCTCTGGCTTGCTCGAGCAACCCCCAATCCCTATGTGGAAACGGGAGAGCATAGCTATGGACCTCATAACAAAGCTTCCACACACGTCATCAGGTCACGACAGCATTTGGGTTGTTGATCGCTTAACCAAATCAGCCCACTTTTTGCTAATACGAGAAGACTACAAGGTAGAACGATTAGCCCGAATCTACACCGACGAGATCATTTGTAATCATGGGACGCCTCGTGACATCATCTCTGACCGTGATGCTCGGTTTACCTCGCGATTGTGGGAAATGTTTCAAGCGGCTCTCGATACTACGCTTAATCTAAGTACCGCATTCCATCCTCAAACTGACGGTCAGACTGAAAGAACGATCCGTACTCTTGAAGACATGCTCCGATCGTGTGTCATAGACTTCGGTGGTAATTGGAACAAATACCTGTCGTTAGTCGAATTCTCGTATAACAACAGTTATCATACCAGCATCCAAATGGCATCATTCGAGGCCTTATATGGAAGAAGATGTCGATCGCCTATTGTATGGCACGAGATCGGTCACTCGCAATTAACCGGTCCTGAGCTATTGCAAGAAACGACTGACAAGGTTCTCCAGATTAGAGACAGCTTGCTGAAAGCTCAAAGTCGACAGAAAAGTTACGCCGATAGACGACGCAAGCCCCTTGAATTTGACATTGGCGACTACGTACTCCTAAGGGTATCACCTTGGATGGGTGTGGTCAGATTCGGCAAGAAACGGAAACTAGCGCCTCGATATGTTGGACCTTTTAAGATTCTGGAAAGGATCGGAAAAGTCGCCTACAGACTCGAACTACCGGAGGAACTTAGTAACGTCCACCCGACTTTCCACGTGTCAAACCTCTGAAAGTGTCTAGTTGAGCATGATTTAATTATAACTCTCGAAGACCTCCAAATAAACGAAATACTACACTTCGTGGAGAAGCCTGTCGAAATCATGGATCGCCAAACCAAGCAACTCAGACGCTCGCGCATTCCTATTGTGAAAGTCAGATAGGAAGGAAAACGAGGCGCGGAGTTCACTTGGGAACTCGAAAGCGACATTGTAACAACTGTCACTAAAATCAATAATTAGGACGATAATTAGTCAATAAGAAAACCCTAATTGAGACACCTAATTAATTCTGCACTAGCCCTAAAATTTTCAGGACAATCGGAATTAGGATCAGGGCCCCTAAAACTCAAGGGGGGTAAACCCTAATTGGATGTTTATCTATTAAAAACGTTGTTAACCTCTGATTGGTTAAAATTCTTGACTCATCCAAGCTACTCCCGTGCATGGCAAGTCTAGGACATTTAAGTATCCCTTACGGACCGTAAGGGATCAGGCTTACGGTCCGTAAGCAAGGCCAAATTTTGGCTATAAATAGCCGACTTTGGGACTCGATCTGGGAAGTTAAAACGACGCTCAGAAATTCTGTGTACGTCGAATTAGAGTTGTAATACTACAATTAAACACACACAATCACGAGGTGCTGCCGCAATCAGGGTAATAACTCGATCGCTATTATGATTCAAGTTCCGATCGATTATAACTATCCAACGATTGTCTAAGTGCTGCTCAAATTGAGCTAATACTTTGATTATTCGTCGTGATTTCGACTTGAATAGTTGAGTGCTGTTCGAATTCGGACTATGCTCTGTTATTCGTTGTGAATTCGATTGAACTATTAAGTATTGCACTTGTTAATCATTGTGAGGGTTTGATCTCGTGAATTGACGTAACTGCTGAATTAGTTACTAACCTATTGTGTGTGCATTATTACTATATTAGGTTAAATCAAGGCTAATCAGTAGGCTTATACCTTGCCCGTTAAATCTGCAATGTGAGTCATTCTCTTTTTATCAACTGTTTTACAATACTCCAAATTATTTTCAAAGTGTTATAATTACAGGGATTAAGTCGTGGTTATCTTGACCGCTGGTTAGTGGGGTATTGTGCACATTACTAATTTCTCACAGTTAGGCAATAAGCCCTAACATGGGTTAGGCTAATATGTGACAACTCGAGTTTCTGACTTTCACTTTCGCATTTAATGCGCGTTGACTTTGACTGTCTAGCTGTTTGAATTATGGATTTGTAATTGTACTCGTTGTGTTTTAATGAGACATATCGTCATTGTGCCTATATGTGATTACTTGCTATAATAGAAAATAATATTGGAATTATTATTAGAATTATTATTAAACACTTAGTCTAGATCGAAACATAGTTCGAAGGATTCGAAGGACTCGAAGGACCACGAAACATATCCTTCGAGCACGAAACATATCCTTCGACATCATTCGGCCCGCAAAAATCACGAAACATATCCTTCGATATGTTTCGGCCCAGTCATTTTAAATGGGCTTGGCCCATTACTGTGAAATGTTATATACGAAACACATGCATAGTCGGCAGTTTTTGAGAAAAACCCTAGAACACTTTTGATCTGTGACGGCAACCACAACTCATACGGAGATTTTTGCTGATCGATTCTCTTATTTTCTACCCCGGTTAGTGTCCACAATACATGATTTCTTGAATTATCAATCGTATGTAAATATGTTGGTTGTATGTTAACTGATTTGTAAGATGATTGTGTATGGGTATTAATCGGAATTGTATGCACATTGGATCTGTTGTGATTATGGTCAAATGATTTCATGTTCGGTGTTACGAATCGTTTTGTTAATCGGCTAGTTAATCCAGTCAGGGTGATCGATCGGATAGGAAATTTATGTTTGTTAAATGGATGATTGGTAGTACGATTTGATGATAACTTGTGATTTAGAATATTGTAATCGGACACGTTTATGTAATCGGCGCATATGTGTTAATCGGATAGTTTGAATGATCTTGTTTCAGATTAGGGTTCTTGATAAACATGAGAATCATGCTTGGTTGATCTTGTTGAGGTTAGCAGATTTGTGAAAATTGTGTTAATGGTTAATCGGATAAACGTAACAGTTACTTATCAATACACCGAAAGATACCGATCCCTCGAACCATAGTAGTTGACCGAAGGATTGTTTGGCCGAAAGATACTCGTTGACCGAACCATAGTTTGACCGACAGATAGTTGGACCGAAAGATAGTTGGACCGAAAGATGGCATGGTCCGAAGCATAACCTTCGGTCCGAAGGATAATGGACTGTCGAAGGATGAATTATGAATCGAAAGATACTAGGGTTTTGAAAATGCTTTGAACAGAGGAACATATGTTGAATTAATTTACATGCCATGCTTGGTGATGAACTTATTCGTGTAATACTACGTGTTGTACTGATATGCAAACTGACTGCTATGTGAACCAATTAATTGCATGCGTAACATTTCGAGCATGAACTGATTTGCTATACGTGTATACATAGGACGTGATTAATTAACTGTGAGCACTTATTTAGCATACCGAGCAAACCAAGGTGAGTTCACACTCTTACCAAGGCATGGGGTCCCCGGGGTTGGGAATGGGATTGGAAGGTTGATTAGATACTCTATTGACACTATGACTAGACTACCACATCACTATCCTCGGTTGTGAAGGATACCTATAGTTACGAGTAGTCTAGTGGTTAGGAAAACGTGGAACACCACCACAGGAAAACGTGGAACACCACCACAGGAAAACGTGGAACACCACCACAGGAAAACGTGGAACACCACCACAGGAAACCGTGGAACACCACCACAGGAAAACGTGGAACACCACCACAGGAAAACGTGGAACACCACCACAGGAAAACGTGGAACACCACCACAGGAAAACGTGGAACACCACCACAGTAAAATATACAAACGGCCCAGTAGAGCCACCTATTACAAATGAACTTACTATTACGCATTTCCTTTATGTGAACTCGCTCAACTAGTTTGTTGACCATTCTGTTACATGCCTTGCAGATCGTTAGGTACTTGGAGCTTGCACTGGAGAAGCGGGTCGTTGTGGACAAGGATTCGTGGTTTCTATGCTGAACCATTATAACATTTGAACTATTTACTATTGTTGGATTATTACTATGCTTCCGCTACACTTTAAAACAATAACATGTTTCGAACACCTTTTGTATTGAACGGATGGTTTTCTTTTATCTTACTTAATACTATATGCATGTTCAATATAATTGGTGGCTTGATCCTGGTCAGTCACGCTCCCAAGCGGTGATACTCCGCAGGTGGATTTTGGGGGTGTGACAGATTGGTATCAGAGCCATTGGTTATAGAGAACTTGGTTTTAATAAGGGGAAAACGTTTTTATTAAAACCAGACTATAACCAGAACAGTGCTCTCAACGATCCACAACGACGCTTCACTCCACGTGCAAGACTCAACTTCTTAGGTAATAAGGTTTATGTTTATTGCCTACATGCTAGAATTTGCTTAGAACTTTGCTCGTAGTATGCTTACATTACCTTGCTCACAACTTGTCATAGCATGAGAATACTTATGTGCTTACACTCTTCTGTCATCGCACTATTCGCGAACCTTTCTCACTTATGTTGCCTTTGATGTGAAGATCAATGGCCGCCCGAATTACCATGACTCAAGCCCAGCTAGAGGCTCTCGTTGCTGCGGCAGTTGCAGCCGCCCAAGCAGGTCAACCCGCTCAGCAACAACCTGGGTGCACATTCAAGAATTTCATGGACTGTCGTCCTAGCTCGTTCAGCGGCACGGAGGGGGCAGTTGGACTCCTCCACTGGTTTGAAAAGCTCGAGTCGATTTTTGAAATGTGTGAATGCCCTGAGGCTCGCAGGGTGAAGTTCGCCACTGGCACTCTTGAAGGGATTGCGCTCACCTGGTGGAATGCGCAAGTACAGATCTTAGGGTTGGCAGCTGCTAACGCCACACCCTGGAATGAATTCAAAGAACTGATTAAGAGGGAATATTGCACAAGAGAAGACATCCACAAGTTGGAGGATGAATTGTACAATTTGAAGATGGTGGGTTCAGAAATCGAAGCTTACACCAAGAGGTCGAATGAGTTGGCTGTGCTGTGTCCAACCATGGTAGACCCACCATACAAGCGCATTGAGTTGTATCTCAAGGGTTTGGCGCCAGAAATCCAGAGCCACGTGACGTCGGCTAACCTCAACAACATCCAGGAAATTCAGCGCCTTGCACACCGCATCACAGATCAGGCAGTAGACCAGGGCAAACTGCCAAAGCGTATCAGTGCTACCACTACCGCTACTGCTTCTACTACGCTTGCTACTCCCAGTGAAAGTAAAAGAAAATGGGAGGGGGATTCTAGCAAGGGGTCAGCTTCAGTGCAGTCGCAGTCTCAGCAGCGAAAGACAGACAGCTACCAGAGTCCAAGTCAGCACTCCTCTAGCAGCCATAAACAGGGAGGGTATCGAGGAAATCTCCCAAAGTGTAACACCTGCAACAAACATCACAGTGGCCAGTGTAATAAGGTTCGTTGTCAAAGATGCCTCAAGATGGGTCATGAGGCCAAAGACTGTAGGAGTCCACGGCCTGCAAATCAGAACCAGCAACTCCCACCGCCAGCTCCACAGAACCAGCAGCAGCAACCACAGCGTGGAAACCGGGGATGTTTCCAGTGTGGGGCAGAAGGACACTACAAACGCGATTGTCCTCAGTTGAACCAGAATCAGAACCACAACCATAACCAGGGCAACGGGAACAACGACAACAACGGGGGAAACAACAATAACAATGGCAACGAGGCAAGAGGTCGAGTTTTCATGTTAGGAGGAGGAGACGCAATGAACGCTAATTGAACTTATGACTTCTTTTTGGGGTTTTTCATTATTATGTTTCCGCTATTCGAACAAAGTTTGGTTTGAACATCAAATGTTTTGGGTTTTATGAATTATTTCAACTACTATATTTTATGATTGATGTGATAAATGGTTTGATATTATTGAACACACCCGCCGTATTTATGGACATTACGAACAGAGTGTGCAAACCCTACCTAGACAAAATGTTCTTGACTCCATCAACGACATTCTGATCTACTCCAAGAGTCAGGAGGAGCACGAGCAGCATCTTCGTCTTATTTTGGAACTCCTTCGGAAGGAACAGTTGTACGCCAAGCTTTCTAAATGCGACTTCTGGCTTCGTGAAGTCCACTTCTTAGGCCACGTAGTGAACAAGGATGGGATACATGACGATCCATCCAAGGTAGATTCGATCAGAAACTGGCCTGCACCGCGTACACCGACAGAAATACGTCAATTCTTGGGTCTGGCAGGTTACTATAGACGGTTTATTAGAGACTTTTCAAAGATCACGCAACCACTTACGCTACTGACACAGAAGGGTGTTACCTATCGCTGGGGAGAGCCCCAGGAGACTGCTTTTCAGCACCTAAAGGATAGACTTTGCAGTGCACCTATCCTCTCATTGCCAGAGGGCACAGACGACTTCGTGGTTTATTGTGATGCATCCATTCGGGGACTGGGATGTGTGTTAATGCAGCGCGACAAGGTTATCGCTTACGCCCCTCGTCAACTCAAGGTTCACGAGCGCAACTACACGACGCACGATTTAGAGCTGGGAGCTGTTGTTTTCGCGCTTAAGATATGGCGACACTACCTGTACGGTACCAGGTGCACGATTTACACCGATCACAGGAGTCTCGAGCATATCCTTAAGCAGAAGGATTTGAATATGCGTCAACGACGATGGGTCGAGTTACTTAACGATTACGAATGCGCTATCAAGTATCATCCAGGCAAAGCCAATGTTGTGGCGGATGCCCTTAGTCGAAAGGACACTTTACCACGGCGTGTGCGAGCGCTACAGCTTACGATTCAGTCTAGCCTTCCTGCTCAGATACGAGCTGCTCAGACAGAAGCCCTGAAGCCCGAAAACGTCAAGGCTGAAGCCTTATGCGGCTCACGACAACAAATGGAACAAAAGGCGGACGGCGCCTACTATGTCACGGGCCGGATTTGGGTCCCTCTCTATGGCGGTTTACGCGAACTCGTAATGGACGAAGCACACAAGTCTCGCTACTCGGTACATCCAGGGTCGGATAAAATGTACCACGACATCAGCACTACATATTGGTGGCCTAGTATGAAGGCCCACATTGCTACGTACGTTGGAAAATGCTTGACCTGTGCGAGAGTCAAGGTCGAATATCAGAAACCAGCTGGCCTACTTCAATAGCCTACGATACCACAGTGGAAATGGGAAGAAATTTCCATGGACTTTGTTACAGGCCTACTGAGATCTCAGCGTGGGAACGACACAATATGGGTGATCGTGGATCGACTCACCAAGTCTGCACACTTCCTGGCTATTAAGGAAACGGATAAGTTCTCCACTCTCGCAGATATCTACCTCAAGGAAGTTGTTTCGAGGCACGGGGTGCCCATTTCTATTATTTCGGATCGGGATGCACGATTCACGTCAGAACTACGGCATGCGATGCACAAAGCGTTTGGCTCACGTTTAGACATGAGCACAGCATATCACCCTCAGACGGATGGGCAGTCTGAGCGAACTATTCAAGACATGCTTCGAGCGTGTGTTATTGATTTCGGCAACGGCTGGGAAAAGCACCTCCCTTTAGTGGAGTTTTCGTACAATAACAGTTATCACACCAGCATTCAAGCCGCTCCATTCGAGGCATTCTACAGACGTAAATGCCGGTCACCTCTCTGTTGGGCAGAGGTGGGGGATAGTCGAATTACGGGTCCAGAGATTGTAGTGGACGCTATAGAAAAGATTGCACAGATACGACAACGCATGACGGCAGCGCGCGACCGTCAGAAAGCCTACGCGGGCAAGCATAGCAAGCCTTGGAATTTCAGGTCGGGGACCGGGTTTTATTGAAAGTCTCACCCTGGAAGGGTGTGGTTCGATTTAGTAAACGAGGCAAACTCAATCCACGGTATGTTGGACCATTTGAAATCACTGAAGGAATAGGCCCAGTAGCCTACAGACTGAACCTACCAACTGAACTCGGTGCAGTTCACTATGTATTTCACGTGTCGAATCTGAAGAAGTGTCTGTCAGATAAGACCCTCATAGTTCCTTTAAGGAACTGACTATCGACGAGCGGTTGCAGTTCGTCGAGGAACCAGTTGAAATCACGGACCGGGATGCTAAGGTCCTCAAACACGAGAGAATCCCTCTTGTTCGAGTTCGTTGGAACTCCCGACGTGGCCCAGAGTACACCTGGGAACGCGAAGATCAAATGACAGAAAAGTATCCCCAGTTATTCGAAAACCATGCAACCACTACTGAGGCTGAAGCTACGACTACTGAATTTCGGGACGAAATTCCAAATCAACGGGGGGATGATGTGACACCCCAGGGAAAACCAGTGAATAATACAGTTTACCTAGCTTCCTCAGTGAGTGCGTACCAAATTTCGGGACGAAATTTCTTTCAAGTTGGGGATAATGTGACAACTCGAGTTTCTGACTTTCACTTTCGCATTTAATGCGCGTTGACTTTGACTGTCTAGCTGTTTGAATTATGGATTTGTAATTGTACTCGTTGTGTTTTAATGAGACATATCGTCATTGTGCCTATATGTGATTACTTGCTATAATAGAAAATAATATTGGAATTATTATTAGAATTATTATTAAACACTTAGTCTAGATCGAAACATAGTTCGAAGGATTCGAAGGACTCGAAGGACCACGAAACATATCCTTCGAGCACGAAACATATCCTTCGACATCATTCGGCCCGCAAAAATCACGAAACATATCCTTCGATATGTTTCGGCCCAGTCATTTTAAATGGGCTTGGCCCATTACTGTGAAATGTTATATACGAAACACATGCATAGTCGGCAGTTTTTGAGAAAAACCCTAGAACACTTTTGATCTGTGACGGCAACCACAACTCATACGGAGATTTTTGCTGATCGATTCTCTTATTTTCTACCCCGGTTAGTGTCCACAATACATGATTTCTTGAATTATCAATCGTATGTAAATATGTTGGTTGTATGTTAACTGATTTGTAAGATGATTGTGTATGGGTATTAATCGGAATTGTATGCACATTGGATCTGTTGTGATTATGGTCAAATGATTTCATGTTCGGTGTTACGAATCGTTTTGTTAATCGGCTAGTTAATCCAGTCAGGGTGATCGATCGGATAGGAAATTTATGTTTGTTAAATGGATGATTGGTAGTACGATTTGATGATAACTTGTGATTTAGAATATTGTAATCGGACACGTTTATGTAATCGGCGCATATGTGTTAATCGGATAGTTTGAATGATCTTGTTTCAGATTAGGGTTCTTGATAAACATGAGAATCATGCTTGGTTGATCTTGTTGAGGTTAGCAGATTTGTGAAAATTGTGTTAATGGTTAATCGGATAAACGTAACAGTTACTTATCAATACACCGAAAGATACCGATCCCTCGAACCATAGTAGTTGACCGAAGGATTGTTTGGCCGAAAGATACTCGTTGACCGAACCATAGTTTGACCGACAGATAGTTGGACCGAAAGATAGTTGGACCGAAAGATGGCATGGTCCGAAGCATAACCTTCGGTCCGAAGGATAATGGACTGTCGAAGGATGAATTATGAATCGAAAGATACTAGGGTTTTGAAAATGCTTTGAACAGAGGAACATATGTTGAATTAATTTACATGCCATGCTTGGTGATGAACTTATTCGTGTAATACTACGTGTTGTACTGATATGCAAACTGACTGCTATGTGAACCAATTAATTGCATGCGTAACATTTCGAGCATGAACTGATTTGCTATACGTGTATACATAGGACGTGATTAATTAACTGTGAGCACTTATTTAGCATACCGAGCAAACCAAGGTGAGTTCACACTCTTACCAAGGCATGGGGTCCCCGGGGTTGGGAATGGGATTGGAAGGTTGATTAGATACTCTATTGACACTATGACTAGACTACCACATCACTATCCTCGGTTGTGAAGGATACCTATAGTTACGAGTAGTCTAGTGGTTAGGAAAACGTGGAACACCACCACAGGAAAACGTGGAACACCACCACAGGAAAACGTGGAACACCACCACAGGAAAACGTGGAACACCACCACAGGAAACCGTGGAACACCACCACAGGAAAACGTGGAACACCACCACAGGAAAACGTGGAACACCACCACAGGAAAACGTGGAACACCACCACAGGAAAACGTGGAACACCACCACAGTAAAATATACAAACGGCCCAGTAGAGCCACCTATTACAAATGAACTTACTATTACGCATTTCCTTTATGTGAACTCGCTCAACTAGTTTGTTGACCATTCTGTTACATGCCTTGCAGATCGTTAGGTACTTGGAGCTTGCACTGGAGAAGCGGGTCGTTGTGGACAAGGATTCGTGGTTTCTATGCTGAACCATTATAACATTTGAACTATTTACTATTGTTGGATTATTACTATGCTTCCGCTACACTTTAAAACAATAACATGTTTCGAACACCTTTTGTATTGAACGGATGGTTTTCTTTTATCTTACTTAATACTATATGCATGTTCAATATAATTGGTGGCTTGATCCTGGTCAGTCACGCTCCCAAGCGGTGATACTCCGCAGGTGGATTTTGGGGGTGTGACATAATAAGACCTAACAATGACAAACCGTCACTAATTGGGTGACTGGACCCAATAGTGGTATGACCATCGTCACACGGGTGGCAAGACCAGATATTAATTAAGATACTGCCATAGTAATCGCTCTTATGCTGTAATTTATAACTATGTGTCATTTTATCAAAATGAATGATTCACTCAGTATTTCCCCGCTGACAAAACCTTTTTACAACATGTTTCAGGTAACCTACTGAATTAAGTATACGTGCTACGGAGCACTATCAAGCTTGAAGTGGTGGCTCAAATAAATAAATAAACATGTTTGTAAAATAATGAAATTATGATATTTACGGGGTTTATCCTAAAGTATAACTAAATAATACTCGGGCATTATTCAAAATTTAAAACGATCCTGTTAAGACTTCCGCTGTAAAAATAAATACCACAGGATTTTCTGTCCCGCGGCTCCTGGACCGGGTCAAACCAGGTTCGGGGGCCGTGACAGAAAAAGGTGGTATCAGAGCCACTGATCAAGCCACTGATTTAGGCCTATTAAGTATTTATTTAAATTTTCTAAACTGTCATTCTATGAATATATGTTTTATTATCTGATTAATTGAGTATAGGATGGACAGATCTTTATAGGCTAGCCAGTGTAGCAAATAATTCAATTCCTGACCTAAGCTTTAGCACCTTTATCTTATTCAGTAAAATAAATTTATAAATAAAACCTAGGTTATTTTAAATTTTAGTTGTTTTGGTAGTTAAATAGTATAAAATGATATTTCAAAGTTTTCTATCAAAATTGTTATAACTTCTGACTTAGTAATTGTGTTATGTTAAACAGCATGAGTGACTTGTCTAACGCCCTTCAGAACTTAAATCTCTATCCAGTAAGAATAGAAGTTTCCAGAGATTTCAATAGATATATATAGCAGAAAGGGAAGAACCTATAGAATTCAACGCTGTACCTCTCGAAAAACCCACCCCTAGGAAAATAGAAATCGGGGAAAGCTCTAGGCAAATTGAGGGGTTACCCTCCCAGGAAGAATTAGATTTTTCATTGACAGATTATAATTCTATCAAGTCTGTTAATGCAAAACAACTAGTAAAAGATGTAGAACCAGCTATTCCAAAACCTTCAATCCACTCGCCACCTTTAGGAATAGACGAATGGTTGACTAATGAAATACAGATTCAAAACTATCCTTATAAGCTTTTTCCTCAGTACGATCCAGAACCAAATCCACCAATAAATAAACGAGAATATAGCTAGACTCCGCCACTTTGACTAAAGAATTAATGAATATCGGGAATAGGATCCAAGAGATTGAGAAACAGATCTCCTGGAAATACGATCAGAGGAAACACCATTACTAGAATATCATTTGACAAAAAGATAGGAGATTTATAAAAAAAATGATTGTATAATAGTAATAGTAAAATTAGTATGTGTAAAATAAGTAATGGGACGGTTGTATATAAAAGCATAATACCATGAAAATTTTAGAAAATTTACAACTTTTGGCTGTTTACGTAATTATGTGCAATTAAGGGTGACATTGAAATTACTTCTGGTATACTAATTATTTATCTATAAATTAGTTATCCGATGGAAAACACTAATAATGAACCTGTTAACGAGGTCAATCAATCCGAGCAACAATCAGGGGACCAATATATGACTAGGCAGGATATAGAAAATATTGTTGCACAAGGGATAGCTAACACTATTCCAACAATGATAGCTCAAGGGATAGCCAACGCTATTCCAGCAATCGTTGCTGCTGTTAAAAATCCAATAGAACCACAGCAAATCATTCCTAGCAAAACGTATTTCTGAAGATAACTTCAGTAATAGCGTAAACGGAGGCAATGATTATGTTAATCATGATGAGGAACTACGACAAGCTCCGCTCTCTAAGAAAAAGAAAGCTGCAACGCCTGGTTGCACTTACAAGGAGTTCATTGCCTGTAAACCTGTAGAGTTCGCAGGCAATGAAGGGGCAATTGCGGCACTGCGTTGGTTAGAGAAAACCGAGGCAGTGATCAGAATAAGTAAATGTGTTGAGGAAGATAAAGTTATGTACGCTTCGCACCTTTTCAAGGAAGAAGCGTTAGAATGGTGGAACACAGTGTTACAGGCTAAAGGAAGTGACGTGGCCTATGCCATAAGTTGGGAAAAATTTAAGCAATTAATAGAGAGAAAATTCTGTCCCGAATATGAAAAAGAGCGGATGGCGAATAAGTTTTTAAGTCACCGAATGGTAGATGTAGATTGTCGAGGGTATACTTCAAAATTCTTTGAGTATGCCAGAATTGTACCTACTTTGGCTTCGCCAGAACCGGTACTTATCTCTCGCTATATCTGGGGTTTGATTAGTGAGATTCGTGACATTGTCAAAACTGCAAGACCCCGCACAATTGACGATACGGTAGAGTTAGGTAACACTCTAACTGACGGATTGGTACGCACTCGGGAAGAAAATAGGAGAAAGGATTTAGCCCAGAAAATTTCCCAAGAATTTCATATGGGTAATAGTAGCAATTTCAGAAAAAGAGAAACCGGGCGATTTTCCACTATCCCATTTTGCAATACTTGCAAGGGAAAGCATTTTGGAAAATGCAGAGGATGCTGCAATTACTGCAAAATTCCAGGACATCGAGAAGAGGATTGCAGGAAAAAGAAGGCAATAACCTGCTACAATTGCAGAGAAACTGGACATTTCAGAACAAACTGCCCGAAATTAGGCAACCCTGCAAACGAAAAGACGAAACCTGCAGAAGGGACTACTAAGAAAAACGCAAGAGCTTTTCAATTAACTACTCAGGAAGCTGAACTAATTCCTAACATTACAGTCGGTACGTTTTAGTTCACTAACATTTATGCAAGTATTATTTGACTCTGGTGCAAACCAAAGTTTTATAAATACTTCATTCTGCCAAGCCCTTAAATTTCCCTTAATCAACCGTAGGCAGATTTTTACAATTGAAACGATAGATAGGAATTTCGTTAGACTAAATAAGATTTTTGCGAAAAGCAAAGATAAAATTTGGACATAAATTTTCTGCAAAACTTGTTACTAATTAATTTAGCTGGATTCGATGTTGTATTAGGAATAGATTGGTTAATAGCCAACTCTGCTTGAGTTCTCTATGATCTAAGTTCCGTAGAAATCCATACACCCGCAAGAGAATTAGTCATAATAACCGGAGATAAACCACAAAAGTTACTGAAATTAACATCAGTAATGAAGCTGGCCAGTTCTTTACGGAAACCAGGAATAGTATATATGGTGTCAATAGTTGTTGATACCAAAAGATAAGAAAATAGAAAACATTCCGATTATATCGGAATATCTTGACATTTTCCCCAAGACCTACCAGGGTTACCACCTAATAGCAGAGTAGAACTTAGAATTTATCTAAATCCAGGAACTGTACTGATAGCAAAGGCACCCTATCAATTAGCATTCACTGAAATGTTAAGAATTAAAGAAACAATTAGATAAATTACTAAGTAAAGGATTCATACGACCAAGCTCCTCCCTATGAGGATACTCCAGTGTTGTTTGTAAAGAAGAAGGACGGATCAATAAGAATGTATATCGGTTATAGAAAGCTACAAATTAGGAATCGATACCTATTACCTAGGATTGATAATCTATTTGATCAACTTTAGGAAGCTAGGTATTTTTCTAAGATAGATTTGCACTCCAGATATCATCAATTAAAGGTACAGGAAGAAGACATACCTAAAACTGTTTTCAGGACTAGGTATGAACATTACGAGTTTACAGTCATGCCCTTCGGATTAACAAATGTTCCAGCCGCATTTTTGGACATGATGAATAGAATCTGTAAACCATACTTGGATAAATTTGTAATCGTATTCATTGACGATATACTCATTTATTCCAAAAGTCAGGAAAAACAACGTAAGCACCTACATGCACTCTTAACCTTGTTAACTCCATCTTGTATGTAATTCTAGGACACATGGTAAATCCTAAAAGTATTCACTTAGATCCTGCTAAGATAGCGGCAAATTACTAAATAGAAGATTCCGCAATCCCTAAAGAGAAATTAGGAATTCTGTAAATTGAGACAGATGCTATAGGCAGTTTATTAGGAATATTTCTCAGATAGATATATCCCTAACTAAGCTAAAACAGTTAAGTCTAAATGAGAAACCTCAACCAGAAGAAACCCTTAGGATCTTAAAGTATAAATTAACAAAGGTTCCAATTCTAGCCTTACCAGAAGGAACAGAAAATTTTAAAGTATACGGTAATGCTTCAAAGCTAGAATTTGGATGCAACACAAAAAGGTAATTGTGTATGCATCAAGGCAATTGCAAAAGCACGAAGCAAGCCACACCATTTGTAAACCTAAACTTAGAAGCCATAAGTTTACCCTTAAAGATTTGGAAACATTATCTGTAGGGAGGTAAGTTTACTATCCATACGGGTCATAAGAATTTAAGATACATATTGAGCAACAAGAATTAAACATGAGGAAAAGGAAATCCTAAGTAAATACAACTGTAATATTTAGTATCACGAAGGAAAGGTTGAAGACGGTTAGAAGAGTTATACAAATAATAAACGAAGTCGTTGGCGTTCGAGTTGGAGACAAAAAGGCTATTGAAAGTATCTCCTTGGAAAAGAGTTATTAGAGTTGGTAAGAAAGGAAAGCTAAGTCTAAGGTACCTAGGACCATTCCAGTAATTCAACGAATAGGACCAGTAGCTTATCAACTACCAGAAGAGTTAGCAGGAGTACATGATGTGTTTCAAGTATCCAATCTCAAGAAATATTTAGCAAGACAAATCCCTGCTAGTACCTCTTCAAGAGGTAGAGGTAAACGAAAAATTAAAGTTCGTAGAGAAACCACTACAGATAGAAAATAGAAGAGTTAAGTTTCTTAACCATAAAACAACTAGTATTAGTAGACTCAAAGGAAGGACCTGAATATATCTGAAAACTAGAATTAGAAATGAAGCGAAAGTACCCTCATCTATTTCAGTAAATCTCGAGGACGAGATTTTTCTTAAGGTGGGGAGAATGTAACAATTGTCACTAAAATCAATAATTAGGACGATAATTAGTCAATAAGAAAACCCTAATTGAGACACCCAATTAATTCTGCACTAGCCCTAAAATTTTCAGGACAATCGGAATTAGGATCAGGGCCCCTAAAACTCAAGGGGGGTAAACCCTAATTGGATGTTTATCTATTATAAACGTTGTTAACCTCTGATTGGTTAAAATTCTTGACTCATCCAAGCTACTCCCGTGCATGGCAAGTCTAGGACATTTAAGTATCCCTTACGGACCGTAAGGGATCAGGCTTACGGTCCGTAAGCAAGGCCAAATTTTGGCTATAAATAGCCGACTTTGGGACTCGATCTGGGAAGTTAAAACGACGCTCAAAAATTCTGTGTACGTCGAATTAGAGCTGTAATACTACAATTAAACACACACAATCACGAGGTGCTGCCGCAATTAGGGTAATAACTCGATCGCTATTACGATTCAACGTCCGATCGATTATAACTATCCAACGATTGTCTAAGTGCTGCTCAAATTGAGCTAATACTTTGATTATTCGTCGTGATTTCGACTTGAATAGTTGAGTGCTGTTCGAATTCGGACTATGCTCTGTTATTCGTTGTGAACCCGATTGAACTATTAAGTATTGCACTTGTTAATCATTGTGAGGGTTTGATCTCGTGAATTGACGTAACTGCTGAATTAGTTACTAACCTATTGTGTGTGCATTATTACTATATTAGGTTAAATCAAGGCTAATCAGTAGGCTTATACCTTGCCCGTTAAATCTGCAATGTGAGTCATTCTCTTTTTATCAACTGTTTTACAATACTCCAAATTATTTTCAAAGTGTTATAATTACAGGGATTAAGTCGTGGTTATCTTGACCGCTGGTTAGTGGGGTATTGTGCACATTACTAATTTCTCACAGTTAGGCAATAAGCCCTAACATGGGTTAGGCTAATAAGACCTAACAGTGACAAACCGTCACTAATTGGGTGACTGGACCCAACAGTGGTATGACCATCGTCACACGGGTGGCAAGACCAGATATTAATTAAGATACTGCCATAGTAATCGCTCTTATGCTGTAATTTATAACTATGTGTCATTTTATCAAAATGAATGATTCACTCAGTATTTCCCCGCTGACAAAACCTTTTTACAACATGTTTCAGGTAACCTACTGAATTAAGTATACGTGCTACGGAGCACTATCAAGCTTGAAGTGGTGGCTCAAATAAATAAATAAACATGTTTGTAAAATAATGAAATTATGATATTTACGGGGTTTATCCTAAAGTATAACTAAATAATACTCGGGCATTATTCAAAATTTAAAACGATCCTGTTAAGACTTCCGCTGTAAAAATAAATACCACGGGATTTTCTGTCCCGCGGCTCCTGGACCGGGTCAAACCGGGTACGGGGGCCGTGACAGACATGAAGGCGAAGTATCCGCAGTTGTTTGTTACGGCTTCGGCCTAATTTCGGGACGAAATTCCCCAAATAAGGGGAGGCTGTAACACCCAAGTGTTTCGAAAGTCAAAGTCAAAGTCAAGATTGAAGTCAAAGGGAGAAAAGATTGCTAATTGCAATCTATCTCTCCTTGCTCAATTCCTGTTTTGACTTCTTTGACTGTATATGGTCTATTTTGTGCTTTACGTTAGTTGTATTATGTGGAGTAATCATTAAAAATCGCAGTAATCGAATATTTATCGCTACGAATCGCTTTACGACTGTGAATAATAGGAAGTAACAATGCGATAAAGTCAATTAAATGCTAAACAATCTAATCTAATCAACGTCGCGCTCGCAAATTCAAATTACGCATTTTGGTGTTTATATTACGTGTGTGTGTACCTTATGTGTTACTTGTGCATGTTTATTTATGTAATGTGTGGTGATCAATCGAAACGCAATCGAACTCAGTCGTAATCGAATCGCAATTGCAAAACGAATACGAATTAAGGATGATTGTGTGTTGATATAGTACGATAATTAGTGGAGAAGTGATAGTGCAAGATATGAGTAGTTGGGATTAAAAGTAATTTGACTAGAAAACTCTATCGCATCGCAACGCGCGTAATCAAAATCGAAACAGCAAAACTCGTCCCACCGAACACTCGAAACAGGCGACCGATCGATCAGGCCACCAGCCGATCGACCAGCCGTCCGTTCGGACTGCTGTCCGATCGGACAGGCTGTCCGATCGGCCAGCCATTTCCTCTTTTGGAATCCTATAAATACCCATGTCACTTTCACACTTTCCATTTCTAGAAACTCTCTGACCGAACAACACACTCTCCTCACCTTTTCTCATATTTCTCTCGATTCAGGTAAGATCTCACTCTAAATCTTGTACTTTCTTGATCTACACGCACTCCTACACCTTTCTATCTTTTAAATCTTAACTTTTAACCGTGAAATCACCCGATTTGAGGTGTTCTAGGATGATGTCATCATGTGTTCTTGAAGAATTTCATGTTTTGGCTTCAATCCTTCAAGAACAACTTGATTCTTACTGATTTCCACATAAATAAACAAAGATCTATCATAGATCTAAACATATTCACGGTGAAAAGGATTGAAAGATGATTTCTAACCTTCTTTCAACTCTTTTACACTCAATGCACTAAAAACTGATAGAATCGAAACTGATGTCGACTACTACCCGATCTGTGGTTACGTTAGCTCAAGATCCGATCCTATCCACGAGGTTCATCGGGTTCGGGATAAGCAAGAACTCCGTCTTAAACAGTTCACTAATCGGGTTTGGGTGATTCCTGTCCAATCAGGAGAACCAAATATTGACAAGTTTCCGATTGTTTGACTCGTTATAAAAAAGCCTCGATAAAACGAAAAACCATAAAAAACAACCAAGTGTAAGACGACCAGGACGACCAGGACGGGGTGCCGTCCGATCGGACTGCTGTCCGAACGGATAGCCACCCGAACGGCCGGCCAACCGATCGACTTGCACTATGGGTCCCACATTTTATCACTTTTTCTAATCTCTGAAGTTTGAGTATTGAACGAACTGCTGTTCGATCGGACTACCATCCGATCGGATTACTCTTTGGATCATGAGATACTTGGGCTTAAACACTAATCGATTTTTTTTCAACATGATCAATGCAATAGGAGTGCCACCCGATCGAACTGCTGTCCGATCGAGTGACATTCTACTGTGAACTTGTTCTCACTAAAAGTGCCCAGCCGATCGGGTTGCCGGCCGATCGAACGACCGTCCGATCAACCGACCTGGAAGGTAAAGGTACTTCAATGTTTTCAAATGCTACAACAAAAACTTCAAAAAGTCAAACCATCATACACAAACACATCCTTACTAAAGGAAGAAACAATCCACTCGAACGACCATCCGATAGGACAACCGTCCTAACGGACAGCCGTTCGAACGGTCAGACACTCGCACGATCAGCTGTCCGAACGGACTGCCGTCCGATTGACCAGTTGTCCAACCCAACACTTATTCTCGTTTTACGCGTCACTTATCGTTATACTATCGAACTATTCAGGCTAACCTTACTCTCAAGCGCTCCCTTCAATCCATCCAACCGCTGTGAGTATACTCGATCCCTTTTTGCTTTAAGCACTTTTGGGTGTTACATACGTTACTTATGCGAAATCACAATCAAACACACTACGCGAATACTTTAAACGCTAACCGTTATCGCATGTATTACGTGACTAAATGAATGCTTGTTTGTTATGTTTACACATGGAATGCTGTCTACCTGCCTTAACGACGATAGTACTATAGTTTGGACTCAGCACCCGCGCATGCGGGGGTTATTAACGAATATTATTTGCATGTATTACAATGGTGATCCTGTATTACGAACTGCCTTGGGCAGTCAACCCGCAGTCATTGGTATCGATAGGTTCATGTCGATAATTAACATGCTTCGTTTTCCTCCGTGTACGTGATGGTTATGCTTAAACTATTTTGGAACTTTATATGCTATTATCAAACTTGTATGCTCGCCTTTACACTATGTGTATTGACTTTTATTTTAACATATGTGACAGGTAATTAGGACGCTTATCTGCTATGAAAGCAAGGCTAGAATAAGCTTCTAGAGTCCAACAAATAGTTGTCTGTAGATCTGAAATCAAGAGTCTCTAGAAGCAGATAAACAATTGGGCAATTTTGTAAATCTGAGTTGTCGGAATAGAACTATTTGCCTAGATTTTGTCTGTAATAATTTGTTTACCTTTTGAGACATGGTATGGGACATGTTACTTTAAATTGATTGGTAATGAAAATTGTTATGGAAACTTCTGGACAATCTGTTTCGCTCAGTGCCATGCCCCAATGATTCCGCCATCGGTTGGGGTGTGACACGAAACACTATGTTTCGCCGTGAAGATATGTGTGGTGAAACTTAAGGTTTCGTCGTGAAGATGTGTGGCGAAACTCAAGGTTTCGTCTTGAACAACATGTGACCCTAATCGTCTAACTGTTTCAGCAAATTAATTGTTTAATCATCAAGCGAGTAACATTATCATTATCCTCGGTCCACACATCCAACATACAGTCAATTATCAATATTAAACTACCACTCCTGACATCATCATTACTCACCCCCACATGGATTTAAAATCATTGTGCACTTTCATGTGTATATTGTCCACTAACTGGGTATTCGTGTAGGTATTTAGAGTTATTTATGATCAAGGTTAATCAAGTATTTAATACCATGAGTCAAATCACATCACAGCCGATTACCCACCCAATGCTCGAACCCATTCAACATCACATAACACCTTTCAAGCACTCAATCATAGCCAAAAGAGATTAAAATATTTAAGATAATACATACCAGACAATTCGAATGAGAGGGGAGAGGCCGATCGCTAGAAGGAGAGAGTGGGGTGTACTAGGGTTTGTTATCCATGTGATTTCCAAATCCTCAGATCATACGTACTCCTAATCACCTAATTTTTACATGTATACATAACCCATAAAGGGATTTGGGCTCATGCGGTTTGGCCCGATATGCAAGCATGGGCCGAGATATTGACAAGTGATGATGATTTAGAGGTGTGGGCTAGAGGTGTGTGCCCTCCTGTTATGCATTCACGTATACAAATGGTGGGTGATGGGCTGGGTTCCGGTTTGGGCTTATGGAGACTGGGCCGAGAACAAGCAACAAGCGCAAAGGTGTGGCCCGGTTCCAGCGGTTCTAGTATGCGACTAAGGTGGTATGCGGCTAAGCTTAACCAATCCCGCAATCACTTAATAACACTAAATCTCACATAACCAATCAAGTAGGAAATCAAGTATGTTTACTAGCATCACATAATGAACACACGTAACAGTACCAGTCTAAAGATCATGGAATTAGGTAACAATTATCATGAAAGCATAAAAGTTTGGGTTGTCACATCATTCAACAAAAGATTATAGAGATACCCAAATCAGAGAAGAATCCATTCGGTGAAACCTCATTCAGATCAATACTCAATATAGAAGAAACGAGGTTCCGCATCTGTGGCTTTTTTAACTATTTTTTGGCGTTTTTAAGGTGAATGATTTATAGGAAATATGGCGTTGTTTTTGGTTTGTGATTAGTTGATTGTGCAGAGACGTCTCTCTTATAGGATGTTTTTAGCGCGTAATTTAGGCGGGATTTTATTTATAATAAATGATATTAATAAAGTAGCCGTCTTTTCAGTTACTGTGTATTTTTTACTGTTTTTGTTCAGCTTTTTATGAGTTTTTAGGGTCATAGACTTTCCATCTCCCAAGTTTGGCGTTTTTAATGGCTTTAAGTAGTTTTTGGCATTTTTTTTTCATTTTTAGCTTTTATTAATACTTCTGCAAACTACTTTCATTATAGTTGGGAGTTTTTGGCGTTTTTACTGCATTATGGCGTTTCACATGCATTATGACTGTTTGGCGTTTTATTAATATAATGTATTTTTTTATTCTAAGTTGAAAAATACATAACAAACAACAGAAAAAGAAAATTAAAAAAATAAAAATAGAAACAATTCATCTTCCAAATCTTCACTGTCATCAGTCTCTTTCTTCTTTGAATCATGTTCACTGGCGGTTTGGATTTGTCATGCTTGTGTTTTTGTGGCCGTTTGGAAAGACAAAATGACATGAGTTTTTTGTTTGAATATGTATCTTCAAACAACTCATCAGTGTCATTCGTCTTTTCATGCCATTATAATATTCATCAATAACAAAACAAAAAAAAATGACATAAGTCTGACACCAGCATGATTTTGTTTATTATTTGTCCATCTCATGCAGCAAAATGTTATTTGAGTCACAGCACCTCAGTGAAGAATGCATTCTCCGAAACTTTGGCGTAGAACAATATTTGAATATACAAGAAACGATATTTGCCATTTTTGGCGTTTTACTGAGGAAATAGTGTATCTGATAGAACCGTCGATTTTTTGGAATCTTTGATGTTTGAGTGTTTTGGCGTTTTCTAAGATGAATGGTATATAGTACAAAATATGGCGTTTTTTGAGTAGGTGTATTTGATGTTTTGGGGATTTTGGCATTTGTAAGATGAATGGTATATAGTAGAAAAAAGGCGTTTCAGGTTCTAGGGGGTGTGTTTTTATGTCTGGGATGTCTTTGTTTATATAGGGATGTGTTTTGGTCTGTAATGGTGTTTTATTCATTAGTATGGCGTTTTGGTATAGAAGTGTAAAGACCTTTTTACCCTTAATGAGGCGCGTCCACGTAATAAAATTGATGTTATTTACGAAAACGTCACCGCGCCTATCTAGTCCATAGATTGTTTTAATCGGACGATCCATAAGCGTTCTCACCGTTCTCACACTTTCTACCGTTTTCTCTAAATTCCGACCCTATACATATAAAATATTTTAACATAAATGATTTAGAAAGGGGTTTTGGATGAAAATGACAATAAACAAAACATATATTTTTTTGACGGAGTTAGTGGGTTGGACGATTAAAACGGAAAAAATGGAAACGTCGAGGATCCAGAGGAGAAAAAAAACTGTTTGGATTAAAGTAGCATTTTGAGAATATTAGAGACTAAATGCAAATTTACTTAACATTTTAATTGCTTGATATGTGTATTTTGTTTAATAAGATATCATGGTGTGGATACATGAGGCATCATTTTATCATAACATTAAGTTCCTACAATTACTTGTAACCATATAACTCCTTGAGGGATCCGGTAGATAGGATTGAATAGTACTATTCCGGTTGACAACCACACTTTTGCCGTTAGACTGCTAGCTAAAGTCAACGAACGTCATGGAACCAACACTTGGGTGTATTATTTCCAATTTAGCAACCATGTTAATGTCCTATGATAGCCGTAAGCTGAGAGCAGCCTTGCATGAACATTTGACCTACATTGGAGACATTATATTTGCTTTCGAGTTGTGTTATGTGAGGTGATGCAATTTGGAATTAGACATGTAGTTGTTTGTTTTACATTTAGACATCGTGTCAAATGTCGTGACAAAATTTTAATAAATGCACTTTAGTATTTCCCTTGTATTAATGTGTTATCATACACGATCATCGCATCCTTGTGTTTCCGCTTTAGCTAGGTGTGACACAATGACAACTATTAAGAGTTGTTTTTATTCAAAGAAGGTCGTAAAGTCAGATCCGTAATGTATGAACAATTGTAACATTATTTTCTAAGAAAAATATTGTTAGACAAGTACCTGTAATAATTCGTTCTTTAAAAAGTCGTAAATTATATAACACAGAGGATCGCAAAACATTGCATTTTTAATTGTGACCAGACTTAAAAGGGGTAAAGCTATTATATAAGGTCTTCTAAATCTAGTAAGTGTACAAAAACACAGTGGATCGCAAAATATAACACAAAGGATCGCAAAACATAACACGATGCCGAGAAACATAACACAATACCGAGGAAAAAAAAGACAATGACGCAAATAAAAAAGACACATTGCTAAATAAAAAGACACAATGATCTAAACCAAAAATTAGGAAATCTACAAGCTAAAAATCCAAAAGCGAAAACCTAATATCTAAGATCCTAGAGTTCGGCGAAACGGTTCCAATGCCACTAGAATGAGCTTAATCAGAGTCTATTTGATACCCTTCCTATGACTTCCTATTTTCAAGAGACTATGTATTTGAACATTTTCCGACTTGAAAGAAGAGAATAACGCCCGTTTTAGAAAAAGGAAGTAAATTGTTACAATATATAAAAGGGCAATTTCTCTTGTATATATACTTTAGGGTGGAGGGTATGGTTCAATCACTCTAGGGTGTTTGAGTCGTTCTCTACCAAATAATAGCATACCATGTCAACTCCCCATTCTACTCCACATTTTACACTCAATCACTAGATTTGGTTCAAACACCCCTCAATTAAAAAAAAAAAACTTGATTTGTTGTATCTCTCCTTTCTCCTCTCTCTCTCTCTCTCTCTCTCCTCTCCTCTCCTCTCTCCTCTCATCGGTGACTATACACCGAAATCAACCCGCCCCACTCACCGATGGACCCGGTGTGGTTCACCGATCGGTGACCCCCATCCCCGAATGAGTCCCCGCAGCCATACCGCTTACCCTTAGTTTGATGAGGAAACCTGAAATTATACTTAAATGACGAAAAAATGTAATTTACTCTTTAATCAATCAACTTAAATTGTCGGACCTCCCAAAAATATGTTAATCATGTTAATAGACGTACCAAAACATGAACAAAGAAGGAAAAAGTTAATGGCTTAGTCACAGAGACAAACACAGATGTAATACAATTATATAATAGAAAAAAATTGGCAAAGCCATTATGTTTTTTAGCTGTAATCTGCGAAAATTTTACAGGAATAATAGATGTAAAACTTAACATTTTGAGATTGTGAAGTTAGAGACTTATGAAGCTTCTAAACAAAGTGTAGGATTACTGAAAATTCCAAAACCCAAACGGATACACCAATAGCATAAAATCAAAGTAGCTAGTATAAATAAAAGAAATAAACCATGAATTTATTCAAATACAAAGTTATGACTTGCATACTGTCTATCTGACTGTGCCTAAAATGCAATGTCGAAACATAAAGAATAGAAATTTTAGGTCATTGAAAATCCTTGGAAGTCGACTCGCCTCCTCCATTCTTCCACATGTAATTACATGATGATCCCGATAACAGGAAAGACATACTGTCGGACTCTTCAAACAGATTTCTAGGGAAGTCTTGAAAGGGCGAAAAACAAGCACTAGGCTCACCACCACTAGAGCCATTTGAATTGAAACTGAAATCAAACAAGCCGACGACTTCTTTAGACCCTTCCCCTTGATCATGCAGTTTGGGTTCATCCAAGGGAATTGCAGGTGTGTGTCCTTGAAAAAGAGAAATGTGTCCAAAAAGCTTATCTTTTCTTGAAAAAGTGGTACCGCAAGAACAAAGCCATCTGTCTCTTCCACAGTGCTTCTCGTGCGTTTTAAGATCTGCAATCACGGAGAATTTCTTTGTGTTGCAGCGGCTACATGTGTAGCTTTTATCGCAGTGACTTCTCTTATAATGATTCTTGACACACAAGATTGTCTTGAGAGGCTGGAACTTGTTATGATCTTTATTCCTCTTACAACCAAGATAGGGGCATGAGTATCTCTTAATAAGCTTGGCCTCTGAGGCTGCTGTTTCCTTATGGGGTTTTGCTAATGCTGCTGGCGTTTTATATTCGTCTCCATGACCCCTCATATGCATTCGGAGATTGGCGTCACGTTTGAACCCCTTTCCACATATGACGCAAAAATGAGTGTGGGGGGCCAGAATCTCTTCTTTTTCGAGCTGCAAGATTTCATATGAACCAGGGGGGAGGTTCTCCCCTTCGTCAACATCGTCGTCGTGGTCTTCATGAATAGTATCCATATGATCGACTTCGGTTGAATGGTCTTCAACCTTGCTTACCATATTCCTAATTAGAGTGTTGTTGGTTTCATTATCAGAAACATGGGCTCCTGCTGCTGCGTTGACACAAGGAAGAAGACTACCTGCAGTTGATATGAGCTGAATAATAATGGAAGTGAGATCTGCAGTAACAAGTTGCTGCTGCTGCTGAATCAGAAATTGATTTGTGGGATCCTTGGCTACAATCAACTGCACCAATTCCTGAAGCTGGTGAATCTTTTCTTCCATGATGGAGAGATTGCTTAGCATAGTTTTAGGATCCCACAACCTTTGATCATCTTGGGGGATTTCTTTTCTCATCATTGCATCATAATCTATTTGCTGCGAAGTTGACTTTGACCAAGGCTTATTATTATTATTTCTACCATCCATTTCTTAGATCTGCTACATACACAAATTCATCATCACAAAAGTAGTAGTAGTAGTAGTAACCTTCCTTCCTTGGTCAACTACAAGCAAAGCGACAAAAGCAAAATGAATGAAATCGAAGGAGAAATTACCTGATTGAAGATTTGCATCAATTGAATTGAAGGTGTGAATGAAATGAAATCAAAGGGGGAAATAGCCTAGGGAAGAAGAAAGAAGGAATCTGAGTTTTCGGAGGATGGATGCCTTTTGTCAACAAGCAATTATTATTATTATTATTATATGACTATTATTATTGGTGAATAAGCAGCAAGCGGTTCAACCTCATCTCGGCTACCTAATAAACAAACCATCTCCCCCACATGGTCAATCTCGGAATTCTCTAAACATAATAATAATTTAATAATTAACTTTAACGAATATTCAACTCTCATTCTTTTTTAAAAGAATTCTTCAAAATAATTACCCACAACACAAAAATTTTGAATCATACTTCATCTCCTAATTATTTCCAGCCTTTTTAGCTGGATTGTTAACAGGTCCAAGCACTCTATGTCACCTTGGGAGTTATGGGTCAAAAATCCACCTTATTACTTTAGTTGTATCGTGTAAGACCGCGGGGTTGGGTTTGGATTTGGGTTTGGGTTTGGGGTGATAACCAAACCAACGCCACTTTAGCCATACCGGGCCAGTTTGGGCAACGGCGTTGCCCCTCTGGCGTGGCTATGAAGACTGGCATATGACGGATTGGCTAGATGATGTGGATGGCTGGGATTGGCTAGCAATATATGACCGTTTGGGGTAGCCTTTGGGTAACAGCTAGTTTTAAGAAAATATATATATTTCTTTTTCAAACTTATAAATACTCACCTATTTTTTAAAACTTTTACGACTTCTCTACTTTTCACCTTCTTCAATCTCTATATTTTTTTATAAATTCAACCCATAATTCTCTACAATGCATCCATTTCACCGAAACCTTGACCCGAACAACCCCTTCGCTTTCCAAGAGAACCTGAACCCTAGCCCGCCACAAAACCGCCAACCACCAAACCCGACCTAAATACCCCACGGCCAACCACAAGGTTTTGTATACTCACCTTGTCCCGAGCTAGCCGGAATGGCGTCGTATATAGGGGGCGTATTTTCACGAACTTTCCATACAACGATACGTCTATTCCAATTAACATATCCCAACCTGATACCCAACTTGATTCCATACCCGAAACACAACCGCAAGGTTTTATTAATTTTTTTTTATAACGACTAAATTTTTTTTTGGAATAGGGAATGCACGACACCGCACAGATTTTTGGGATGCCGTAAAAAATTCCACATACAAATGCAACGCAAGGAGGTGTATCGTGAAAATGATAGCCTCTCGTCCAAGTGGAGTGAAATAAATAACCAGGTCACCTTCTTCAATGGTTGTTTAAATAAAGCGAAGAACTCGCCAAGGAGCGATGAAACCGAAGCCGACTTTATCCAAAATGCCATGGTCTCGTATAGAGATAACAAGTGGGCCGAGTACAAGTACATGCATTGTTGGAATATATGTAGGTATGCTTCTAAATGGGTGACAGTCCCTACTGGTAGCGAATCAACCTCATCCAAAAGGGCAAGAACACCCTCGTCCCAAGCTCAATCTGATGCTCGTGATCAAGAGCTTGATATAAGTTTGGATTATTTTGAGGATTCTCTTTCCCGCCCACCCAGTAGAGACACTTCAAAAAAGCGAGTTCAAAGAGGTAGATCGGGCTCGGCATCGGGTTCGGCCTCGGGTTCGGCTTCGGGTAAAGGTTTGTACTCCAACCAGTTGGATGAAATTGGTATAAAAATTGACACGTTCAATTTCATCCAATACAAAGGGTCGAGGTGAAGAAAAGTATCCAAGCGGCTTGCGAAAAAAAAGGCATATCACAAAGAAATACTTGCGGATATGAAGTTTCTCGCCATGAACGTCGATCACCTTAGCTGAGTAGAATTGGAAACGACGTTGGAGATGAAAAAAGAGATCTTACAAAAATATAACATCGATAAATGATGAAGTTTTTATTATTTTTTTTAATGTACTTGTTTTTTTTTTAATTTTATGTAGTTTTTTAGTTAGTTTGTTAATTTAATTAAATGAAATTTTAATTTATTTAAAAAAATAGCAGTGACATGTCAACCCAAGCCCCCAACCCACGCCGCTACCACACCCTACTTTTTTTTGAGGTGGCCTGATGGAGCTCATCTCTGTCACATATCAACCCAAGCCCCACACCCAACGGTCTAACTGCGGTTCTTTTTTCTGATAAATCCACTTTATTGCTTTAGTTGTATCAATTTAACTGTGCGCACAAATTTTATTTAACACTAGTAAATCGAAAACCTAAAACAACTTGGGCCATGAAATCAAGAAACAAACTGAATGATAAATCCAGAAGAATTACCTTATTACATGACTAAGAAAATGAAAGGGTTGAGGAGAGTACAAACAAAGGATGCCGTAAAATGCTTCTCTTCCCTTTTGCCACCAAGCATCATTGGTCAATTCACTTGCTCAACTCCAATAAACAATTACGAGTAAAGTGCAATTCGTATCCCTGAGGTTTGGTCCAGATTGCGTCTGACTCCCTGACGTTGGTATTTCATTGCCAAATGCCCTCAAACATTAGTCAACAGTTAAGTTGACCATTAAAAATCGTTGAATTTACTTATATACCTTCAGCTACTTTATTAAGTATCCCCCTCTCTTCTTCATCGTTTTTTTACCAACCCTAATTTGATTCCATGTCTACAAATCGCAAGCCAGCTCCAAACCGATCCTCAAGAAAAATATCCAAATGGTTGTCGTCTTCAACCACGAAACATAACACACTGAATCATGAGGGTTCGAAAGGGAGTTCGTCGAAAGGTGTTTGCTCAATATGTAGAGGTGTGACAACCCTGAAACTGTCCCGTACTGAAGCTAACTTTGAGCGACTGTTCCTATGTTGTGTAAGTGTTTATTCTGTTTTAGTTTAATTCTATTCTTGTAACTGAAGTGAAAAGCCTGCATCATCAGATTGAGTTGTTTGTGTCTTGAAAAAATTATGTGAATTGTGTGTGTTTCGAGTCCTTGAATTGATGAGATTATATGTGTTGAACAACAGAAGAAATGTGGTTTATTAAGATGGGCTGATGATCCCATATGTGACAGATGTGAAAGTGTAGTTCCTACTTTATAATGGAATATCGACAAGAAAGATGAAATGCTCAAATCCCAAGCTAAGCAAGTGACCTTTTGGAAGACTGATTTTGTAGTTAGTTGGTTGTTGTTTATCGTTTATGTTATTGGTTTGATATGCTTGATGTTTGTAATGTGATGAACCTTTTAAAGGCTTGTAATGGATTTGATCATTTGCACTTGTGTCGTCTATGTTCATTACATTTTAAGTGTACATTGTTATTTATGTTGTTCTATTAATATGTTTACTATTTTAATAGAGTTTTTGTAAGCGTGTGATTCTAAGTGCAACTGAAGTTTTGGCAAAGGCTGAAGAAAAAGAAATGGTTGAAGATAATTGACGTGTGTGCGTGTGGTTATATTTTTAAGATATAATTTTGCTCTTTTTTTACTCACCGATTCAAGTTTTAAATTTATAAAACACGATATTCTACTATCACTCTACACACGTTAGGGCAAGTGCACCAATCGCGGACGTAGTATAGTGATGGCAAGATACCGAGGTCATCCAAGGACACAAGAGCTTTTAATACCGGCTTATTGTTAACATCTAATCTAACCAAACTTTGATGAAAAGGTTTTTAAAGTTATAAAAAGATAAACTAAAAAGCAAAAATAAAATATAAGGAAAAAACAAATAGACAAGAAGGAATCACTTGGTTCCAACTCCTCTTTGATGTATCCTTTTAATTATTTCTGCATTTTGGGCATTTTAAGAGATTATCTTTAAGTTATAGTAGTAGGCCCTCTTCTAGGCAGCGTTACCCTCAACCCTTTGGTCTGAGTCAACAGGGATACAATCCTTGCAGGGTTGGTTTAAAGTTTTAATATTAGTTTATAGATAAGGGACTCAAGCGGTTCTTACTTCTCTTGCGGGGGTTAAGACCGTCCGCTCGTGAAGTACTACTAAGCTTGAACCAGGCTCTCGCAGGATCTATACACTGAACGATACATAGGATTTACCAAACAACCCTTCTAACCCCTTTCCAGGCAATTAACACACTTTATATAGACCGTAAAGACACGAATATGTGAATCAATAACATATGAAGATTGGTTAGATAAATTTGCCTTCAATATAAAAAGCTAGTTATTAAGTCATTAATACATACCCAATTAAAAAGGAGCTAAAGATTCGAAATAAAAAAGAAATACATAAAAGATTTGTCTTCACCAAGTGATGTAAGAGTTTAGCCAAGCATGTCCTTTGTTTGACAAAAACTCTTACGATCGATCTTGGATCCCAAGACTACTACACACTCTAAATGATGGAAAATGGATGATGGTGGTGGATGATGGTGTTGTAGTGGTAGTGGAGTGGTGGCAAGTGAGAAAGAAGTGGTTTGCCAAGGGATGGATTGGAATGAAACAAAGCACCCCTATTTATAGCTGTAAACAGAACGTCCAACACGACCCATGCCCGCCTGGCACGACCCCGTGACCTTCAGTCTCTCTCCTCTTCATTAAATGCAGTGTTAGACCTTGTACTAACATGGCCCCGTGTGTCAACGGCACGGCCCGTGGCCAATGTACCTGCTGTACTACCTCAAATTCTATAAATCTTAGAGTTGACCACGCCCCGTGTTGCTTTAGCACGACCCCGTGTTGAGCTTTGGATTTGTCTTTTGTTGTTGTCTTTTTCTTCTGCAGAGAATTCTCATTGGGCATGGCCCATGCCTGGTAGGCACGACCCCGTACCAAAGCTTCTGTTTTTGTTATTTCCTTGGTTTGGATGTGGACGGGGGCTTGGCGAGATGTGTCAATCCTCCTTCATTGTATTTTATGTTGGTTTTTGCTGTTATTTTGCTCCTTTTGTGCATTTAAGCTCTTTTGACTCTGTTGATTAAAAAGGAACAAAAAAAGGCTTTTTCCAACATTAGTACCGAAAAAAGGTTGATTTTACTTTCTATTTTATATAATTTATATGTTTTATTTTAAGCACATCAAATACCCCCACACTTAAATCTTTGCTTGTCCTCAAGCAAAACTCTTTATCGTGGCTTACACACCCAAACGGAATGGGTAGAAGAGAAGGTTTTGGACTTATCTTTAGAGTGTCGGGAATCCAAGTTGTAATTTTATTTTGTTTATAGTCTTATTCGTCATGATTTATTTACAACACAATTTAAGAAAAAATATTTGTTTTTGGGCATAACATGCCTTTATAAAATTCTTTTTAGTTATATACACATTTTACACACCTCATAAGTAATCACTCAACACTCGGCCGAAGATGTATAAGTGAAGTCGCTCGTACCCGGTTTGGAAATTACTCCTACTATAGGTTTACCAAGCAATCAAATCTCCCCCTTTTTGACATATTATCATTGTAAGTATCGAGAGGACTTTTAAAAAAGGGTAGGCTATGGTTTGGGTAGGTGTGTTTTATTGAAAGTGGCTAAAATCGTAAAATGTCGGCTTTTCTTTTGAAAAATTTATTTGTTTGTGACTTAGTTAAAAGCTACATATTTATAAGCAATAATTTTTGCTTATTTATTTCAAGTAGCTAGATTTTTTTTACATAATGAAACAAAGTCACTTCTTTTATAATTTTCAAAAGTGCCGCTTTTACTGAAAATAAGGGGTGAAAAATAAAAAAAGGATTGGTTTCTGGGTGATGGGTGGTTGTTTTTGCAAAAATTATGTTTTTGCGGGTTTTAAGAAATGAAAGGGTTTAAGACTCAACAGGATTAACTAGGGGGAATATTTTTGGAAAAGCAAGAAAAATAAAGGTTTTAAACGAAAAACGGGTTTATTCCTAATGCCTCTGTCATTTACTTACTTGGATTGGTGTCGGTAAGGACTTGGAACGTATTGCCTTGGCAAGTTCTAGATTTTTAAGAACCAAACGGGCTATTCACACAAGAAACGAAAATTTGAGCAACTAGTATAGATGTGTATTTATGCTCGATAAAGGCCCAAAACTCACTTTTGTGGAAAAGGGGTTGTAGTGTAAAAATTGTATATAAATAATCAAATTTTACAAAGATTTGTTAGGCCCATTTTATTAATTTTCTTAATGGTTCTTTTTATCATGACGTCATCAGGTGTAAATTAGTAAAAACATAATTTTTAGAACTTATTTTACCCAACTAAACCAAGATAAATAAAAGAAAAGTAAAAGATTTTGAAAAAGTTTGGGGTGTTTAGCGGTTCCAAGGCGAGTTTTGTATAAGGCTTGGTTTTTAGGACAAACGATTCAAGGTTTTAACATTCCCCCCCCCCCTCCACTTAAATTACACATTGCCCTCAATGTGTCCCAAATAGGGTTTATTTTGGTTGAATGTTTAAAAAGTACATAAAAATAACAAAAATTTACAGTTACTGGGTTTTCAAAAAGCCAGTAACTGGGTTTCAAAAAACTTACAGTGAAGTAAGCACGACCGGTGTCACGGGAGCGTGTCGGATGAACACGGCCCGTGGTCAAAATGCCAGTAACTGGGTTTTCAAAAAACTTACAGTGAAGTAAGCACGACCGGTGTCACTTTCTGGAGAAATTTTTTTGGCATCAATGGACTGGGCACGGGGGCGTGTTGGATGAACACGCCCTGTGTTGTTTGTCTGTTTCAGATAAAAATGCAGGTTTTTGTCGTTTAGCTTCTGGTTTCTAGGCTTAGGGACCACTATGCTTAGTGTGTCCAAGCCTCCCATGGTACCTGTGAGCTACAATACTACCACAACACAACACAACACAACACAACACAACACAACACAACACAACACAACACAACACAACACAACACAACACAACACAATACAACATAATCAAAATACAACCTAAGTTACGATCGTTTAAGTTGTTCACCACCACATCCCATCAAAACAAAATAAAATGCGGAAAGTAAATTGTTGAAGGAAAGTAAATTGTCTAAACGGGACGCAGCCCGGGGAAATACCGTCAAGTTCAAAAGATCGGGAGAGTTAACCTGACGACAACCACATCGCCGGCTACTACCACCGCCTAATCTAAATCCATATCTTGCCCCTCCTCCTCTTCCTCCTCCTCGTCTTCCATCACCATGTGGTCCCGGATGTACGTGATGTCGTTCTGCATGGTTATGATGTTGCGTTCCATGCTACCAATCCGGGAGCTCGAGCTTTGACCCAAGCTATAGGCGTTTTTGGAGACTTGGAGGGTTTCCTGCATAATATTATATAAATTAATGAGGTTAGGAAAATCACTCCCTCCTTGAGACGAGGATCCCAAGATGTGAGTGGATAATGTCTATCACTTCCGCCAATCACGTATCATAGCAGGAAAATAATCGAGACATGGTTTTGTATTGTTAAATATAGGGGAAAGTCCATTTGGAAGATTGGTGACAAACTTGTAAATAAGGAGTCCATCCTTTATACATTTGCCTATAAATAGGGAGTTGATGTTATGCATTTAGAACTTTTGCACATTAGAGAAGCATTAGAGTTCTAGAGAGAATGTGCTACAAGGTGATTTAAGGTGCTTGTAAATTGTCAAATCTTCAATAGAATCATCATTATATTACGTTCTTGTGTTCGATCCACACACGTACATGGATTCCGCACATGATACGTGTTCTTCGCAATCATCGAAAGTACAAAATCGATTCGGAAACGCACGTACAAGGGGTATCAGAGCGGGAGATCGATTGCACAGATTAGAGATACAAGTTTTCACGAAACTTCAGCAGATTCAGAGCCAAATTCGTCACTTTTCACCTTCTACTCATCTCTTCACTTTTTACACTTTAAAACTCAGATTTACAAAGATTTAACGGATAAAAATGTTTGAATTTTTTATATGATGTGCGGAAAACGTTTTTGAATAACCCTACAAAGTTTCACAACAAAATTCAAAGGATTACTAGTTCAATTTGACAAAAAAAACCTGCCAAAAAGTTGTGTTGTTCATTGAACTCAGTTCAGCTTCGTACTAACCCAGTGTTTGAACTCAGTTCAGCTTCGTGCGAACCTAGTGTTTGAAACAAATGAGTAACAAATGAGAGAAAACGCCCGCGACGAGAGAAACGAAGGCATTTGCTGCCATAATCGATGTTCGCACCAAGAAATATGCTAATAACTTGCCAAAATCTTGAATGTGATAAGTGAAGCTTTCACCATGAGGGCACTTGCAAAAGTGCCAAGAGTAGCAGTGTGGTGACACTGGGTACAAAATGGAAACTAATGAGTTAGTTATATTCAAGAAAGAACAAGGAGGCTTTAACTGTGGCAAAGAAATCACTACGAGGATGGATGTCTGAGGAAGAATCAAGCAAGTGAATAAGTGAATGTATGAGTAGTGCTAGGAATACTCCCCAAAATCCCAATTTTGCTATGGGTACGTTCCACTCTACAACCAGCATGTATCAATTCTTTGGATACCAACGTCAGCTTAACTTAGTGTCTCTAGATATTAAGCCTATACATGAATTAGAGTCATGTAGGTTAGACATGCCTTACCCTATCAAGTTAACTAATGGGGTATTAGCGAAGCCATGTGAAGTCATTAAGGGTCACCGATACTTTCCTACCAGCTGCCCGTTGAGTCCATTTTGTTCGATACCAGTGTCGGTATTAGTTGCATCCCCATAGAATTCGAAATATACTTGGCCTAGAGTCAAGTAAACTAGACGTCCCCTCATTCCATAGGATTGGCCGATGATAAATTAGTGGAGTCTGGAGAAGACATTAACGGACGCACACTCGAACTTCGAGCGCGAAAATTTAATATCGACCTTTCACTCATTCAATTGAGTTGTTACGACGTAGTTTTTGATATAGACTAGTTATCCGATAATCGAGCCGAAATCATATGTCACGAGAAGATCATTCGCATCCCCCTGTCCGACGAGAGAACATCTCTTAGTGCGCGAGGAGAATCAGATGTGCATCGGCTATAGAGAATTAAACAAACTAACTATCAAGAATCGGTATCCTTTACCGAGGATCGACGACTTTTTCGATCAGTTGCAAGGTTCCAGCTTTTACTCCAAGATTGATCTAAGATCCGGGTATCATCAGCTGGGGATTCAAGAGGAAAGCATTCCTAAGACAGCGTTTATGACTCGCTATGGGCATTACGAGTTCCTTGTTATGCCTTTCGGTTTAACAAACGCTCTCGCCATGTTCATGGATTTAATGAACCGGGTTTGTAAACCATACCTCGACAAGTTCGTGATCATATTCATTGATAAAATCTTAATATACTCACAAACCGAGGCGGAACCTGAACAACACTTGAGAACTATTTTGGAGCTACTTAAGAAAGAACAATTGTATGCCAAGTTCTCAAAATGCGAATTTTGGATTCGCGACGTGCAATTTCTCGGTCATGTGGTGAACAAGAATGGAATACATGTTGACGTAGCTAAGATAGAAGCCATAAAGAACTGGAATGCCCCAAAGACCCCAGCAGAAGTAAGACAATTCCTGGGTTTAGCGGGATACTATCGAGGATTCATCGAGAATCTTTCTAAAATTCCTCAACCGCTAACCTCACTCACTCAATAGGATAAAGTTCGATTGGGGTTAAAAACAAGAAATGGCATTCCAAACACTCAAGGATAAACTATGTCAAGCGCCAATCTTATCACTCCCAGACGGTACTGATGACTTTGTGGTGTATTGTGATGCATCGCACCAATGCTTGGGTTGTGTGTTAATGCAACGTGAAGAAGTCATCGCGTACGCGTCGCGACAGTTAAAAGTCCATGAAAAGAATTATACCACTCACGACCTAGAGTTGGGCGCAGTGGTATTCGCTTTAAAGGTTTGGTGTCACTATCTTTATGGTACTAAGTGTACCATATTCACCGATCATAAAAGTCTTCAACATATATTCGATCAAAAGGAATTAAACATGCGCCAACGGCGATGGGTAGAATTGTTGAATGACTATGACTCCGAAATCAAGTACCACCTGGGAAAAGCAAACGTTGTGGAGGATGCTTTGAGTAGGAAAGAATAAGTCAAAACATTACGAGTACGAGCCTTAGAGTGGACAATTCAAATGAACTTCACTACTCGTGTGCACGATGCACAACAAGAAGCTCTAAAACCGAAAAACATTCAAGCAGAATCCTTGCGGGGATTGGAGAAACTAATGGAAGAGAACAAGGATAACACCTTATATTTCATGGGAAGGGTCTGGATCCCATATCTTGGCGGTCTAGGAGACTTAGTGTTAGGTAGAGCACCCAAGACAAAATATTCAATACATCCAAGATCCGGATGAAATGTATCTAGACTTAAAGAACATTACTAGCGGCCTAATCTCAAGAGAGATATTGTGATCTATGTTGGGAATTGCCTAACTTAACCCGAGATTCCCGTTTGGAAGTGGGAACATATATTAATGGATTTCATTACAGGACTCCCACAGACCTCTCGAGGTTATGACATGACTGGGGTCATCGTTGATCGATTAACCAAGTCAGCTCACTTTTTACCGATTCGCGAGAAAGACCGTACCGAGAAGGTAGCTGAACTTTACCTTAAAAAGATTGGGGCACGTCATGGAGTGCTTATTGCAATAATCTCAGCTCGGGATGGTCGCTTTGTGTCAAGGATTTGGCAATCATTTCAAGAATCACTTGGATCTCGTTTGGATCTAAGCACAACATTTCATCCGCAAATCTATGGCCAAATCAATGAGCCAACCAAACTTTTGTTGGTGCATACGTATGCGAAACAGTGTTTTAACAAAGTTTGGTGTGAACCTGTTGGTGCGAAATTAGCACCAACAGGACGTCTGTCGATTTTAGGTCCAATTTTCTCAATTGCAATTTCGCATGAAAGTATTTCGTGTGAACCTGTTGGTGCGAAATTAGCCTGCCTATAAATAGATGTCCTGTAATTTCATTTGATAGAGTCTTGTAATTTCGTTTCAAGAGCCGAAGTGCTGCTGAAGTGTCAACGTGCTGTAAAACTTTGTCATATCAATCAAAAAGACAGTTAAAGTGAATATCTAGCTGAATCGAACTCAATATGTCTGTTTTCGCCTTTCATATTGAGTAAAACACCTCTGAATGACTCGTTTTGGTCGTGAAAACAATCCTTCAAGTGGTATCAAAGCTCAGGAGGAGGAGTTCTACCGAATTCAGCTTGATTTCATAAAATTTTCTAACTTCTACACCTTCTTTTCTAAATTGAACAAGTTTTAATGGATAAAATGGTTTGAATTTCACACATTATATGCGAAACAGTGTTTTAACAAAGCCTTGAGAAAATTGGACCTAAAATCGAGCTATAACCTGGTCAATTTGACAAAAGTTTGACCGACATGATGACATCAGCATAATTTCGCACGAAACCTCTTGATTTCGCACGAAATTACATTGTGTGGTTAATTTCGTTTGAAATTGTTGCTAATTTCGCACGAAATTAGATTTCGTTTGGGTTATTTCATACGAAATTAGTATTTCATTCCAAATTGGCTTGATTTCGTTTGAAACCAAGTTAATTTCGCGCGAAATTATATTTTGTTCGATAGGTTTAAACGAAATCACTACGAAATCACTAATTTCGTTTGAAAATTCTGATTTCGTTTGTACTGATATTTCGTTTGAAACTGTTGTGCAAGTTATTTCGTTTCAACAGGGTAATTTCGCTTGAGGAAGTAATTTCGCTTGAGGGATTTCGTTTAAAAGACTTAATTTCGTTTGAAAGTGTCTATTTTGAAAAACTTGTTACCAAATCATGGAAGAAGAATTCTATAACGCGTTTGCTACATCCCCGACTACTCCGGCTGTCATTGCTCAAAACATGAACTTGGAAAATGAGTCTGGAACTTTGCAAAACCCCCCGAAGCTAATGAGCATTGAGGAGTATTATGGTTGGAAAGATCGGTTTGAAAACTGGGTTCAAGCTAATCATTTGAGATCTTGGGAATGTGTTGAGAAGAAGTATGTACTACCACGTACAGATTTGGGAGTTGACAAAAAGATTTTTGAATATACGGATAAAGAACGAGATATGTACAAAGCTGAAAAGATGATGATAAGTCTACTTCAGCAAGCTACTAAAGAAGACATTTTCATATTGCTCCAACATGATAAGACTTCACGTTCAATTTGGGAAGTACTTCGAATTAAATTTGAGGGAAGTGAAAAAATGATCAAGAGTAAAAAATCTTTGCTAAAGAAAGAATTTGATTTATTTACAAGCCTGCCGGGAGAAGATACAAAGAAATTGATTGAAAGATATTGTCACTTAGTTCGTTCAATGTCTTTGTTAAGTATAAATAAAGAGAGAGAGGAATGGGTTGACAAATTAGCTGATGCTTTACCTCAGAAAGAGTGGGGTACGTATTTGATGATTCTAAAGAACGCTGGAGAATACGATGGTTTGACAATTTCTCAGTTCATCAAAAAGATTGAAGGACAAGATCTTGAACAACAAAAGATTGCTAGAATGAGCAATCCAAGTGCACAACAAGATGTTAAGATGTACTTCAAAGGGAGTGTTCAGGATGTTGAAGCAAGTCCGAAAATTCAAACTGCTTTCAGTGCAGAAAACTCATCTGGATCAATCAATCAAAGTCATAACAGCAGCAGTGGATTTTCCTTATATCCAAGTGTTAATCCATAGGGATCAACCTCAGGTCATCAGTTCCAAAGTGCAAACAGCAGCAATGGTCAAGTTTTACATTGCAACATCGCGTTGCATCTTCAGAATGGTCAAAATTTTTCTAAAGAAATCGCCAAAAGTCACATGTCATTACTTGCTACAGTGTTAGAATCCTATGAGGGATTGGTTGCAGGAAGGATCGGAAATCCTATGCTGACGAAAGAGGATTACGATCAGATCGATGCAGAAGAGATGGAGCTCGTGGATATCAAGTGGTGTTTAGCGAGTGTTTTGAGAAGAGCTGAAAAATTTTAAATGATTACAGGAAGAGATGATTTTCTGGATGCAAAAGTTTCTACTTTGGGTTTTGATAAATCTAAAGTTACTTGTTTTCGATGCAGGGAGAAAGGTCATTTCAAGAGGGAATGCAAAAATCGAGAAGCAAGTGGAGCACAGAATCCGTTTGGAAACAATGATTATTATCAGAAAGCCATATATCAACAAGTTACTCATCAACCATATCAACAAAAAGAACCACAAACTGCTCATGCTAAAATGATTGAAGAAGCCAATAAGAAAGCTTATTTTGGTATCATTGATCAAGATGATGAAAAAGTTCCAGAAGGCTTCAGCTAGGACAAATACATTCCACCTGATTCAAAAACCGTAGCTCTTATTGCACAGATTGTTAAAGAGCCAGATTTGATGAAAGAATGGATGAAAATGTTCGCTGATGACAAGAAGAATCAAGATGAAGAATCTAGTTCTTCAGATGATAGTTCAGAAAAGAAAATAGATTTTGATCAATCACCAACTGATGACAGTAGTGATGATGAGGAAGAAATGCATATTAATACTGCAAAAACTCATTTATCTGCTGAAAGTTTTCAATTTTATTTTGCAGAAAGAATTGAGAAACTAAAGGAGAAGCGAGCAGCAAAGATTCATAAAGAAGTAAATGCGAGAGTGTAGATCAGGAAGAGAAGCATGTACAAAGTGAAGAAATTAAAGATGAGAAGGTAGTGAAAGCTGAGAAGGTGGTTGAAGTTGAGAAAATGGTGAAGTTGAGAAGGTTGTTAGTTGAAGTTGAGAAAATGGTGAAGTTGAGAAGGTTGTTGAAGTGGAGAAGATAATTGAAGTTGAAAAGATTGTTGAAGTTATCAAACCGTGTCTTAAATGTTTGGAATCTTGCAAGCAGTGTGAAGAAAAAGATGAGAAGTTAGCTGAGCAAGAAAAGATGAAAGAAAAGTTACTGTTTGATCTTAATTACGTGAAAGAGTCGTATGATGTGTTGAACAAAACAGTAACTGGTTTACAAAAGACAAATTCTGAAAGAGAAGATGCATTGACATTGATGAATGCAGTGATGATGTCAAAGCAGAAAGCTATAAATTTTTACATTGAAGAAAGTGCAAAGTGGAAGCAGGAGTTGGAGACAGAAAAGATCGAAAATGAGAGAATTAGACGTTTGTTACAAAGTTATTCTAGTTCTGATTATTTGATTGATCGAATTTATCCAACTGTTGCAGGTCTTGAAGCCTTTCAAGATGATAAGCCGAAAAAGATGGATACTGGTAAGAAACAAAGTGTTAGTTATAACAAGTGTCCACCTCCGATCTGGGAAGGTTATTCTCCCAGAAAGCCAAATAAGGAGCAAGTCAAAAAGGTAGTCAATATAAAATTAAAGTCCGAAACAACTGATGATTACCAGAAAACATTGACGTCACGTTCACATCGTCTGACACTGATCATGAGTCTGAGTTAATAAAGAAAGTGGTCGATCAGGTGTTGGATAAAGATGAGGAGTCGGAGTCAAAGTCTGAGTCTGAAAGTTTGGAGTCATCATCAGTTGACAGTTCAAAGTCGTCGGTTAAACGGGTTTATAATAAAGAATTCCTATTTTCAAAATCTAATTTGAATGACGAACCAATCAAAGTGGCATATACTTTGAATGATTCAGACAAATTATATTCTGATGAGGAATTTCCAATAAGAAGTGTTCAAATTGAAAAGATAAAAAAGGTTTTCAAATTAACAGAAATTAATATTTCTGAAATAAAAGATGTAAATCTTAATGATAAACCTAAAAAGTACACTTCAAGAATTCAACAAAGGTTAAACAAGAAAAAGGGTTACAGTTCTGGTTCTGGTTTTCAAAAGAAACAAAACCATAACGGTAATTTCAAAAAGAAAGGATTGGGTTTTGATGTAGAAAATCATAAAAATATGAAAAATTTTAAACCAAAAACAAAATTTGTTTCAGGGACAAGTTCGGAGGAAGAAGAGAAAAGCTCATTCTGGAAGCAATCAAAAAATAATTCCTTGCAAAAAGGGAAGAAAGAATGAAGAATGGAGCTTATTAGAGGAAGGAAACAAGAGCCGGTTTTCGATGTCAAGAAATTGGTCACATAGCCTGGAATTGTCCATTGGCTACCAAAATCAAATAGGAAGTTGTTTCTAAACAGAAAGAAAAAGTTGTTGATAAAACTGAACCACCAACTGAAAAATTCAAAGTTGTAGGATCGTTTGCTGACCCGAACGATTCGTTCAGAGGCTTTCTCCTTGGTTTCAGGTGCGGAATTACAAGAAACTAAGGTAGAAATAGCACGCAAATCACTTTAACTACTTGTTTATTGATTTGACAATCTTTTACAGCTCAAATCTCGCACCGGCAGCACTTCGGTACGATTTCAACACACACACCGACTGTATCGCTCGAATGACCTATTTATAGGCGTTTGGGTTCGCTTATAGGACATGGTCCAATAAGCGAACCAGTCACTTGCCACTTGAGCGAACCCACACTTATGACACTCGAGCGGACCCATTATGTTGCCATATGAGCGGACCAGCTGACATGCTGTTTGAGCGGACCATCCATATGTCCATTCAAGCGGACCTATGCTAATGAGCCTATAATTGAACCTATCAATTACATAATTTTCCGTTTCCCGCTCACTATACAATTATCCCTAGTCTAAGACTCGAACGAAGATGTACTCGACAGACAACTGCACCAACAGACTCCCCCTTGAATGTTGACGGAATCTTCAGTGAGAGTCTTCAACATAACATTCTCGGATATTGCTCGGTCTTCTTCAGGAATTCTGCCTGGATCTTTCTTTGGCTATAACTATCATCAGACTTCCCCTATCATCATGCTAGGATCGCCGTCTGGGATTTGTTACCACCATTGAAATCATCTCCTGTCTTTATCTCTTCAAACTTCTTCTCAGGTTCTGATGTTTTTCCTGGCTTTCCGTAGCAACAGGATCAGAAACCTGCACAACTCAAACAATCTATCACAAACAAACAAAATTATGATTCAACTTAATAAATCAACTAATCATTTAAGAATATTCAAGAATTTTCCAAATTTAACAATTTATTAAACTTTCCAAAATCTGATTAATCATTTCAAATCACTTTAACCAAACCAACTATTCATCTTGTTTAGCCTTTGAGATTTTGAATTTCAGCTATCCAACATCAGTTGTCGAAAATCTTTTTGGATTTTTCAAACGTGAAGCACAAATGCAAAAACAACAATTAAAATGCAGAAATGAAATATATACAAACATATTTTTGTGAGTTCGTGCAAGAGGATCATATCAGCTGCTGACTAGACACTAGCACCGTTAAGCTTCTAATCATTTTAAGTTCTAAACGATTCACGTAGATTGACGATATAGTTGTCCTCTTAAATTTTCATACAATTTTCAATCTATTCAGGATACTATTTAAGTGTTTTATGAACTTAGTTCAATTCATGTGTCCCACCTCTTGAATATACTCCCGTATCCAGAATCCCGATATTCAGTCTTACAGGTATGAATACTACAATGATATCTGTACATAAATTAGGGGAAAGATGCGAGAACTTAGAGATCTCAGGTCAGAACTTCCGTTCAGCAGAGAGATATCAGTTTCGACTTAGCAGTGTGTCCCCTTTAGAGGATCTTTTCAGCTACAACAGATGATAATCAATTTTATTGTCTAATCAGCTGAGGGCTTTATGCTATGTTTCAAGCATTTTGGATAAAGTATTAGCCAAGGACTAGGTCAGAATTACCGTTCAGCAGAAGTCCCGGAATAATACCCCAGACATCATAGAGTATAAACACCTAGTATATCAGAATACGAGACCTTTCAAACGAGATTTCAGGGGTTACCTATATATCCAAGTAGTGTTCCCCACGAATTTCACAAGTTTGAAATTTTAGGTTTATATCCCGAATAAATCTACTAAATGTACGAAAATCTACCGTCACATCATCAATGAGATCATTTATCACATTTGGCATTACATTTCTTTAGCGTGCTGTGATAGTCCAACTGATTTACTATCATTTCCTCCTATTTCGCAACAAAACTCATTTTTACAATTTTTTCAATGTTTTTGACATTTTCAAATTTTCTAATTTTTTTAAAATTGTTCTCCCCCTAAAATCAAAATATGTTTCAATTTTGATTTTCTGGGAAAATTTGAAACAAACTGTACAAAATTGACAACATGATGAGAATCGCATCAATTCTCCATCCACATAGCGTAAACAATCAGAACTCCCCCTCACAACAAACTATTTTCCCATTGTGATTTCAAAACACTTAAGTTTGTTTTAATCAAAATGGTTTTTCCGGAAAATATAAGTTTGTTTACCAAACAGTTTAGGTACGGGGTTACTCCATCATCTTGTTTTCTACACAAATGTAGGAAAATCCAAGTACAACTTAATGTCCTTGATTTACCATTTGCAATTCAGAAACCTCTGTACCAATTGTAAGAAATACACAAACAAACCTCTTTACCGTTTGTATGATTGACGTTACCGAATAAAGTTTTGAGAAAGATGCCGATTCATGCTCCACGCTTACCAACCTGGGAGCTCCGGCAAGTCAGGGTTTTTCATTTGAAAAGATTCACCCAAGCCTGACCAGCCTTGGGTGATTTCGAATTCTTATTCAACAATGGTGGAAAATTCACATCATCCATTGTTAAACTAGAACTCTCCTTTTTTACCTCAACCAATGGCTCCTCTGGCTTTGACGAACCAGACTCATTGCCTGCAGGTGGCTTGTCTGACTTTGACCTGTCAGATTCATCGCCGACCTTTTCCTTCTTCTTCTCCTCTTTTGTCCCCAGATTTGTATCTGATGAATTCTTTTTGCTTGTCTTTACAGCTGAGGGAGTAAATTCATCAGAACTTTTATTCTTTTTGTCCCGTGAATCCGAGGACAAAATCTTTTCGAGATACTCTCTCGCTTTCTTTCTCTTTTTCCTCAATCGGTCTTTCTGCCCCTGAGAAAGCTTTATCTTTGTTTCTTGAACTTTAGGTTCTTTGACCTTCTGTTCTTTGACGTTTTGACCCGAAACTTTCAATTCTTTAGGCTTGACAACGACTGGTTTCTTCTTTGCCATTCTCTGAGAATTGGCCCTCAATCTGTCATTTGATCTTCTTGGGCAATCTCTGGCAATGTGACCTTTGATATTGCAATTAAAGCACCTCCTGGTCTCATAACTCCAATACTGGCAGTTAACATCAATGTGTCCGTGATATCCGCAGCTGTAACACATTCTGTTATCATACCAATCACCATCTTGAGTCCAAATGCTCAGATCAAAGCATTGTTTGGCTTGGTGATATTCCTTTCTCAAATTTGCTGGATTTGGCTTTGAAGCACTGTGGTCTGACCTGCACCACTTATTACCAACATTTTTTGAATTTACATTTTTTACTTTTTGTAATTTTTCATTTTGATTGGATGATCGATCTGATGAGCTTTTATTATCTTTTTGAACAATTTTCTCATTTTTAATTTTTTGTTTCTGTTCCGCTTTCTTCTTCAAAGGTTTTTGCTTCGAGCATTCACCCTTTTCAGTCGATTGCAGAACAGTTTTCTGAAACTTTTCCTTTTTATCATCAGATTTTTCACCACACTCTTTAACCTTGACTTTGTCAAAGTTTGTGACATTGTCACTTATTGGAACAGAATTGATTGGTTTTGGACAGGGAAAATTCAAACTGCCTGATTTAGTCACAAAACCTATCAATTTCTTCTCAAGTTCATCAATTTTGTTCCTCGAATTCTCAGCCTCACTTTCAAGCTGAGATGTTTTCCCAAAATGAGACTTGATTGTTTTCTCATTATCATTTTTCAAATTTTCAAGAACAGATTTTTTATTCATCAAAACTTTTATCTGTTCCTGAAATTTTGATTCATTCGCTTTCAGATTTTTGTTTTCAAGCTTAATCCAGAAATCTAAATCTTCTGAAGATTTCTGTTTGCTTTCAAGCTCTCTTTCCAACTTCTTGATTTTCATTTGAGCACATTCACCTTCTTTTTCAAGTTCGATATTTTTCTGAAGATGGGAATTTATCATTTTCTGTTTTTCAATGTTGTTTTTACTGAACACATTTCTTCCACCTTCAAGAATTTTCATTTGCTCTTCAAATTCTTGATTTTTCAATGTTAAACTGTTAAAATCATTTAACAGTTCGTCATTTTCTGCTTTTAGATTTTCACAATTTTCATGTAACCAAAGAATCTGGTTTTCAGCAGTGTGCTTCTCGTCTTTCAACTTTTTGACTTCAGATGCCAAACTTCCCATGTCTTTCATGAGTTTGTCATTATCAGTCTTGACGTTATCGCATTTTGAGCACATTGTTTCATTGTTCACCAATTCTTCAGCTTTTGGAGCTCCTTCATCCTTTGCTATGAATGTACCTGCACAAAATATTTTAACAAAATCAAGAGGATTTCCATTATTATCAATATAACAACCTCGTTTGAAATCGTATTTCAGCACATATTTTGCCCTGATACATTTAGCAACCCTTTTGTGCATCTCTTCAATCACATCTGAACTCAGATCTAGTACATTATTCTCCAAAACCTTGATCATTTCTTTCTTTTTCTTTCTGGTTTCAAGTTCATGAGCTTTAAGTTTGCTGATGAATTGATTTAGTGGTAATTTTGAAAAATTTGAGTCTTCCCTTAAAATTTTCAAACATTCACCCCATTCAATCGGTAATGCATCTGCAAACTTCTCTAATTTCTCAGCATTTGACGGATATATCTCATGATCTTTCAAATAATTCAGTAAGACACTATATCGGTCTTTAAGATCATCCAAAGTTTCATCTTTCAGACAAACAAAATATTTAAACCTTTTAGCCCATCCATCTTTGCTCACTTTTCTATAACCCTCATCGAAAAATCCGTGATGCCAATCATTAAATTTTTCGAAATAATAGTTCTCTTGTTCATCAAACACCATCGCCATTTTTTCACAAAATCCCGATATGTAGTTGTTGACAGATAAGCGAACCAGGATGACAGAAAAGCGGACCAGTCAGCAATTGGACACAAAAGCGGACCGGATAGGTTGAATGAGCGAACCGGATGTATAAGCGGACCGGACAAGCTGATTTGGAGCGGACCGATCAGAAAAGCGGACCGGATGAATTCCTTTGGAGCGGACCAAATAAGCGGACCGTTCGAATGAGCGAACCGAACGAGCGGACCACTAATCGTTTGAATAAGAGAACCACTATTCGACCAGATAAGCGGACCTCCTGGTTTGACCCATTTTTCCTTCGAATTTCAACACCAAACTTTCCAGGGTTTGTCTCGATACAATTGCGCACAATCTGTGAAAATTTGGACCAATTTTGACCGTGAAATCTTCCCGAATCAATAAAAGAAGGTGTAGAAGTAAGAAAAAGTGACGAAATCCGGCTATTTTCTGCAGAGAACCTCCTCCTGAGCTCTGATACCAATTGTAGGATCGTTTGCTGACCCGAACGATTCGTTCAGAGGCTTTCTCCTTGGTTTCAGGTGCGGAATTACAAGAAACTAAGGTAGAAATAGCGCGCAAATCACTTTAACTACTTGTTTATTGATCTGACAATCTTTTACAGCTCAAATCTCGCACCGGCAGCACTTCGGTACGATTTCAACACACACACTGACTGTATCGCTCGAATGACCTATTTATAGGCGTTTGGGTTCGCTTATAGGACATGGTCCAATAAGCGAACCAGTCACTTGCCACTCGAGCGAACCCACACTTATGACACTCGAGCGGACCCATTATGTTGCCATATGAGCGGACCAGCTGACATGCTGTTCGAGCGGACCATCCATATGTCCATTCAAGCGGACCTATGCTAATGAGCCTATAATTAAACCTATCAATTACATAATTTTCCGTTTTCCGCTCACTATACAATTATCCCTAGTCTAAGACTCGAACGAAGATGTAGTCGACAGACAACTGCACCAACAAAAGTTTTCAAAAACTCAATATATGAAGTTGGTGAATGTTCAAACAGGTTTTACAAGAGACGGGTTAATCTTGACAACCAAAAGTGGGTTGTTAAGAAATCTGATGTGAAATCTGGCGATTAATCTGATTCCACAAAATCAGAGGAGCCACAATTTCTTTCAAAAGAAGAAAACTCAGTTCCTCCAATGGATGATGTGAACTTTCCACCATTGAGGACTGAAAATTTCAAACAAAAGATTGGAAAGGTTGAAATTTCGAATCAATTCTATTCTGAGAAGAAAGAATTCAATGTCGTGAAAGCGTTTAATGGGAATGTGAAAAAGATTTTTGGAAAAATGGTCAATGGAAAGGTGAAATGGGTAAAAGATTTTTATGAAACAAAGAAAGCAACTTACAACTCAAGTGAAGATGAGGAAGTCACATCCATGTTCAGTCAGGCTTGGATGGAAGTTTTTCATAAGTAAAATTCTGACTTGCCGGAACTCCCAGGTTGGTAATTGGGGAGTAGGAATCGACATCTTTCTTGAGAACAGGTTGGTAACTGTGATATTTCGACTATCAAGTGGTTAATCAGGGACATTAAGTTGTACTTGATTTTCTACAAAAGGTATTTTCTTGAAATTGTCATATCTTATCTTTACAAATGGTATGATTGATTGAACAAAGTGATGATCATAACCCCAACCTACAAGTGGTAAAATCAACAAAACTTATTTTCCAGAAAAACCATTTTGATTAAAACAAACTTAAGTGTTTTGAAATCATAATGGGAAAATAGTTTGTTGTAAGGGGGAGTTCTGATTGTTTATGCCGAGTGAATGGCAAATTGAAGCAATTCACAACAGTTGTCACTTTATTGTACAGTTTATTTTCAATTTTCTTTTAATGGTTTTGAATTTTAGGGGGAGTAAGAAATTCAGAAAATCCAAAAACATTAGAAAATTTGAAAAGTTCAAAAACATAAAAAATGAAAAAGAGTTTTGTTGAGAAAAGAGGAAATGATAGTACATCAGTAGACGATCACAACACGCTAAAGAATTGAAAAGTCAAAAATGTGATAAACGATCTCACTGTGGATGTACCAGTAGGTTTTTATACATTCAGTAGATTGTTTTCGAGATATAAACCTAAAATCATATACTTACTTATATCGTGGGGAACATCTCTCGGATATATGGGTAACCCCCGAAATCTTGTTTGAAAGATTTTCTATTTCTGACATACTAGGTCTTTGTGCATGGTGATATCTGGGGTATTATACCAGGACTTCTGATTTTGCGGGAGCAATAGCCTAGTCCTCGTATAATACTTTGCATAGCTTTAATCTTAAAGCCAGCCCTCAGTACAAAAAATGATGAAACATTGAAAAATGCTAATCATGTGCTGTTGAAGAAAAGATCCCCAAACGGGACACAACTAAAGACGAGCCGTCATCTCTCTGTACGAACGGAAGTTCTAGCCTGAGCTCTCACGGTCTCGCTGTAACAACTCTCATTAAAATTATTACTTAGTATGTTAATTATCTAATAAGAAAACCCTAATTTAGAAACCCAAGTAATTTTGCATAAACCCTAAAATTTTTAGAACAATCGGAATAAGGATCAGGGCCCCTAAAACTCAGTGGGGTAAACCCTAATTGATAATTATCATCAAAACCCGCTGTCCAATTCGAAATTTCGTTATACGTTGACTCACCAAGGCTACCCAAGACACGAGGCTACCCTAGGCTGGGGGTATGCCCCGCGATACGTGACAGAAACGGAAGCACCTTCCGCGACTCGCGAGAGGTTCAAAATTTCAGTATATATAGGGGGTTTGGGACTTGATCAGATTGCTTGTTTCGACGTTAAAACTCGTTTCATGCACTGAGTTATACGTAAATTACTATCAACACACACAAATCACGGAACGCTGCTGCAACAAACAGGGTAATAACTCGATCGCTATTACGATACAACGTCCGATCGATTGAAACTATCCAACGATTATTGAAGTGCTGCTGAAATTGGGTTTATACTTTGTTATTCATCGTGATTTCGACTTGAATGTTTGAGTGTTGTCCGAATTCGGGCTATACTCTGTCATTCGTTGTGAATCCGCTGAATTTTTAAGTATTGCACTTTGTAAATCGTTGTGAGGGTTTAATCTCGTGAATTGTCGTAACTGCTGTATTAGTTACTAACCCAATTTGTGTGCATTGTTATTTAAAATAGGTTAAACAAGGCTAATCAGTAGGCTTATACTCTGCTCGTTAAATCTGCAATGTGAATCATTTTTTTTATCAATTGTTTTACAAAACTCCAAATTATTTTCCAAAGTTATAATTACAGTGATTAAGTTTATGTAGTCTTCAATTACAGCCGGTATGTGGGGTATTGTGCACATTACTACAGTTTTATCAGATTAGGTGGGCGAGCCTATATCATGATACCCTTTTTAGGTGAACAGACCTAAATAGGGAAATACGTCACTTGTGGGTGAACGGACCCAACAGTGATATGACCACAGTCACCGAAACGAGTCGAGTGACAAATACTGTGGGTAGTTGGTTGACATAGAAACATTGTAATCTCTCTTAATACTATGAATTATAACAAACGTGTCATTTTATTTAAAATGAATGATTCACTCAGTATTTCCCGCTGACAAAACCTTTTTCAAACATGTTTCAGGTGATCTATTGTGTTCCAAGAAAAGTGCCGTGAAGCACTACAAGCTTAGAGAAGTGGCTCAATGTAAATAAATAAATAAAACATGTTTTGTAAAATAAAGATTTCCCAGTGAAATTACCTTATTGTAAATTGCAAGATTTTATCCTTAAATTATGTAAACGGGCAGTTTTAATATTAAAAGATCCTGTTTTAAAAAGACTTCCGCTATCACTTAAATTAATACCACGGGATTTCCTGCCTCACGGCTCTGGACCGGGTCAAACCGAGGCCGAGGGCTGTGACAGGAAAAAGGTGGTATCAGAGCCACTGATATAAGCTTACTACTGATTAAGTCTATTAAATTAATTGAGGAATACTTAAATTGCCATTCTGTGATTATGTGTTTTAATTAGTTATTTGTTAGTTACAGTATGGGTAAACAAAAGCTTTCTGCTATCTACCACAAATTAGATACTGCACCCAAAGAAAAAGGAACCTCTTCCTCCAAATACCCAGCAGATCTGGAAGAAGGGATTTTTGTCCGTAAAGCACAATATGAGAATCCTCTTACCCCAGAGAAAAGAAATTCGATTATTAGAAAAAGTCAAGTCAAGAAAGTGAGGTTTAATCCAGAAATCCAGGAAATAGGTACTGGTTCACCTTGGGAAGACAAATTAGATGAAAAATGGGCAAACCTTTATATGCTAGCTACCGTAGCAGAAAATGCAAACCTCTAAACTACCAATAAGCCTGATCCAGTAGAAAATCACTACCCAATAAATAAATAAATCCTAGTGTGTTCTAAATTTTCCGTTACCCTTTGTAAAAACTAGTCTTTCGATATGCAATAAAACTAAATATTTGTTTAGAATTCCTTATAAGATTTTAACTTAGCATTTTTGTGCATTTTGCATATATGATAAACAGCATGAGTGAGCTATCTGGAGCATTTCAGAATCTCAATCTATACCCAGTACCAATCGAAGTCTCTCACGATTTTACTGGTTATTTTGCTGATGTGGAAGAACCCCTGGAATTTCAAGCTCCACCTCCAGAAAAAGCAAAGCCTAAGAAAAGAAGGAGATATGTAGGATGGAGGAAAGTACGCAGAAGGAGGCCAGCCACTAGGAAACTCCCCAAAATAGAAAACCCTATAGACAAAGGAAAGGGTGTGACAACTCGAATTTCCAAGATTTCTATTTCGCATTTATTGCACGTTCATTGTTCGTGTAGTTAATTATTTGCACAATTGATTGCTATGGAATGGTATACGTTTTGATGCAATAAATCGTATTGTGTGATTGTGCATGGTTGTTTGATTAATTGTGATAGACTTGTCAAGTATGTGAACTTGGTGGTGAAACTGTGAAATTGATTGAGATGGTGTACCTTTGTAAAATAGAATAATTGAGGGTGTGAAGAGTTATTAGTGAAAACTTAATTATACTTAACCCCAATCCTTCACTAAACCACACACACAAAAATCCAAGCACGTAGTTCACAATTCTCTGGCAATCATCACCAAATCATTGGCAAGACATCACAAGTTTGATTCCTCTCTTTCTCTAGAATCATTCAAGGTAATTGTTTATGGATTATTGTAATACTTGTAAACCTAATTGATTATTTGATTGCATAAATTCTTGATTCTTGTAATATGTGCAAACCCTAGTTTTCATATGATAGTTCTGTGATTGATTGATGTTTGATTATTGTGAAATGGGTGTGGTTGATGTGGAATCATTGTTTGATGATTAAGATGCAAGATACGTAGAATGGTCGATTGATAATTGAACAGTTCGCTGTGAAAATGTATGAATTAGGGTTTTGAGTCGTATGAAAACGTAACTGATACAATCGTGATTTATTTTAGTCTGAGCTTTGTGAATGTGTTAGTCCGAGCTTTAATTCCACTCTTATGGTCCGAGGTTCTATGATATGTTAAGGACCGAGTTTTTCTTGCTTGTCCTAGTCCGAGCTTTATAAAATGCTTGTTATGTCCGATGTTTAACTTTGTAAAAGGACCGAGTTTAGTGATGAATTATCAAGGTCCGACCTTTATGCATGCTACAAGATGTCCGAGTTTCATCATGGCAGCCCTAGTCCGAGTTTTAATGGGCTTACTTTGTCCGAGTTTGTTAAGGGTGGCTTGGTCCGACCTTTTGTCTTGTAGATAGGTCCGAGTTCTAACCCTCTCATATGTAGTCCGAGTTTCAAGCAAGAAACCCCCCCCCCCACACACACGGTCCGACTTTTAGAGGACTTCCATGTCCGAGTTTCTTTAAGTGGGGTTAAGTCCGACCTTTAACAAGCTTTGTGGGCCGAGTTTCTTGCCCCTTGGTCCGAGTTTAGATAATTAGCACAATTAGAATTTCATATGTTAGTTTGTTAATTGAGTAGTTAACTTCAAGTATGCAACTCTGTTAAACAGGTGAACTCCGGTTAAGTTGGTAAGCTAGTAACCTAATTGCTTGTGAACTTTATTAGATAATCAACACTATTAGATGTATTCCAGTATGTATGTTGATTTCTGTTAAGTTGTAAACTTTGTTGAACCCGTTAACTCTGTCAAGCATGCAATTGATTAACCATGATTAGAACAAACTGTGAAAGATACTGATGCGAAGCGTGAATTGTATGAATGGGTAAACTGTTACGTGATACATGATTGATACATGATATTAGCTATCAAGCACTATGTGACGTTAGATTTCATGCGGGATTGTTACGAACGTGAACTGATTGAATATACGTGCATACGATAGGTCGCGATTGACTAACTGTGAGCGTGTGTATTCTTTAGCATACCGAGCAAACCAAGGTGAGTTCACACAGCCAAGGCATGGGGTTCCCAGGGTGGGAATGGGATTGGATTACTTTATTGTACGTACTCAGTTGATAGAACCTAACGATAAGGATACGACTAGACTAGTAACACTTATTGAACTGATCTTCGCACACCTGCCAAGGGTTGGCCGCGATATTATGACTGACTTCGCACACCTGCCTTTGGAAGGCCGCGAACTGTTATTTACTAATCTTCGCACACCTGCCTGGTAGGCCGCGATACAGGTAAACCTAGTCTAGAATACTCGGGATGAACATCCCCCTAATATCTTCGCATACCTGCCTGGGAGGCCGCGATGGAAACTAATACGATACATGACATAACGAACGAACATACTACTACTCACACTATACTATTACTGAACTGTTAACTGTGAACTCGCTCAACTAGTTGTTGATCCTCTGTTACATGCCTTGCAGGTCGTTAGATACATGGAGCTTGCACAGGGAGGAGCAGGTCGTTGTGGAGCATGGATCGTGGATGCCATGTTAAAACATTTAAACATTTGAACTTATATTACACGTTGGGTTTTCTTACTTATGCTTCCGCTATACTTCGAAACTATGATTTTGTTTTGAACACCTATCGTATTGAATGATTGGTTTACATTTATTATACTTGATATTAATTACATGTTCGATATGATTGGTGGCTTGATCCTGGTCAGTCACGCTCCCAAGCGGTGATATTCCGCGTGTGGATTTTGGGGGTGTGACAAAGGGAATCGAGACTGGAGAAAGTTCTAAGCCAGCAGAAATAGAAATCAGGGAAAATTTTAAGCAAAAGGGAATAGAAGTAGGAGAGAGCTCTAAACAACCTGAAGAAATCACATTTCAAGACGAAATAGACCGTCTACTGGCAAATTGTGATGTCATTAGCCCTATCAACAACAATCTTTTCCCTTATCCGGCCGAACTCCAACTTCCAGTAAATCTGGAACCAACTATTCCGGACCCTCTAATCCACACACGACCGTTAGGCGAAATGGAAGAATGGTGGACAAATGACTGGCAATTTCAAAACATAATCAATAGTCCTTATACCTTTCTCCCACAATTTGATCCAGAACCTATCCCCAATCCGCCAATGAGCAACGAAAACTTAGCCGAACTTCGTCAGTTTGGTGAAGAACTAATAGGTACAGGGAATAGAATCCGGGAAATGGGGGAACAAATTTCCTGGAAATACGACGAAAGGGAGCGTCGCTATTGAAATACCAGTTGACCAAGAAAAGTGTAGGACCGGTTTTGACGCCGTTCGATTGCGTATCGGACGTTTCACGTGTGGAATCCGTGAACGTACGTGACCGAACACACACTATCGTACTACTAACGTGATTTTATTGATAGATACGACTTGAACGGTACAAGAATCACGATTACACCACTTTCTCTCTCTAGAAAGTCTTCTACTTCTTCTCCTAAACTCTTTTCCACCAAATCTTACTAAAATCATGACATAACCTCCTATTTATATGGTCAAGGCAACTTAATGAAAGTTCTCATTAATTACAAGTTTGCCACCTTGCCATTTCTAACTAAATATGACATTATGCGCTTGATTTCTTCCGGCTTCTCACTACGACTCGGATTGACAAAGGCGATAGACAATAAATGCATCAACAATCTCCCCCTTGGATATTGCCGTAGTCAATCTCGTAGTGAAACTCGTAGTGACTTGACTTTCTCTCTCTCTAAAACTCGAACAAAGATGTAATCGACAGACAATTGCACTAACAAACTCCCCCTTGAATGTTGACGGAATCTTTAGTGAGAGTCTTCAACTACTCTAGCTCGAACAGAATCCTGGTAGATCTGTCTTCAGCTTCCGTTGCTCTCTTTCTTCAGGCTCCCCCTTTCGTCAAGCTTCCGTGCTTTTGGGATCGACACCTGGCTTTCCGTATCAACAGATTAAGAAACCTGCACATCTCAAACACATAATTATAACAAACAATATTGTGATTCAACTTAATGAATCAGCTAAACATTTGAGAATTTTCACATTTAAAACTGATAAAATTTGAAACATTCCAATTTCTAATTCAAATTAATGAATTATCTTAAACATTTCAAACCATTAACCAACCTGTCTGTTCATCATGTTTAGCCTTTGAGATTTTGAATGTCAGCTTTTCACCATCAGTTGTCGAAAATCTTTTTGGATTTTTCAAAATAAGAAACATAAATGCAATAACAGAAATTAAATGCGAAATGAAATATGTACAAACGTATTTTTGTGAGTTTGTGTAAGAGGATCATATCAGTTTTTGATTTTTCAATGTTTTTGACTTTTTCAAATTTTCTAATTTTTTTTTAATTTTTCTCCCCCTAAAATCAAAATATGTTTCAATTTTGATTTTCTGGGAAAATTTGAAACAAACTGTACAGACTTGACAACTTGATGAGAATCACTTCAATTCTCCATCCACTTGGCGTAAACAATCAGAACTCCCCCTCACAACAAACTATTTTCCCATTATGATTTCAAAACACTTAAGTTTGTTTTAATCAACATGGTTTTTCCGGAAAATTAGTTTGTTTTCCAAACAATTTAGGTACGGGGTTACTTCATCATCTTGTTTTTCGATCATATGTAGGAAAATCCAAGTACAAGTTAATGTCCTTGATTTACCATTTGCAGTTCAAAATCCTTTGTACCACTTGCAAAACATAAACCCGTCTAATACCTCTTGTAAGAAAAACACAAACAAACCTTTTTACCGTTTGTTTGATTGACGTTACCGATTAGAATTTTAGAAAGATGCCGATTCATGCTCCACGCTTACCAACCTGGGAGCTCCGGCAAGTCAGGATTTTAAGCAACGAATGCAGGCACCCAAGCCTGACCAGCCTTGGGTGTATTTGAGTTATTTTCACTTGGGGTTTGAACATTCCTTTTTGTTTCATAAAATTCTTTAACCCCTTTAACCTTTCCCTCAACCATTTTTCCAAAAATATTTTTCACTTTTCCATTAAAAGCCTTTTCGACATCAAATTCTTTCTTTTCAGAGTAGAATTGATTCGAAATTTTCACTTTACCATCTTTTTGTTTAAAATTTTCAGTTCGCAATGGAGGAAAGTTTGTGTCATCCATTGGCGGAACTGAATTTTCACTTTTGAGCTCAACTTGTGGCTCCTCTGATTTTGACGAATCAGAATCATCGCCTGAAGGTGGCTTGTCTGACTTTGACCTGTCAGATTCATCGCCGACACGTAGCTCCTTTGTTTCCGAAGAAATAAATTCATCGCTAACCACTTCAACCTTCTTTATCTCCTCTTTTGTCCTCAGATTTGCATCTGAAGAATTCGGTTTACTTGACTTTGTTGTCGAGTTAAGCGATTCATCAGCACTCTTATTTGTTGTACCCGAGGACAAAATCCTTTCGAGATACTCTCGTGCTTTCTTCCTTTCCTTTCTCAGTCGGTCTTTCTGCCCTTGTGAAAGCTTCACTTTCTTTTCTTGAACTTTAGGTTCTTTGACTTTCTGTTCTGAAACTTTCAGTTCCTTGGGCTTTTCTTTGACTTTGACTGACTTCATCACCCTTTTCTGAGATACAACCCTCGATCTTCCATTTGATCTCATTGGGCAATCTCTGGCAATGTGACCTATGATGTTGCAGTTATAGCATCTCCTCGATTCAAAACTCTTACTCTGGCAGTTAACAGCAATGTGTCCTTGAAAACCACATTTGTAGCACACTCTGTTATCGTACCGTTCATCACTATCATACCAAACACTCAAATCATAACACTGTTTGGCTTGGTGATACTCTTTCCTCTTCTTGATTGTTGGATTTGTCTTTTGAGCACTGTGGTCTGACCTGCACCACTTATTACCAACAATTTTTGAGTTTTCGTTTTTCAATTTTTGTACTTTTTGATTGCGATTGGATGATCGATCTGATGAGCTTTTATTTTCTTTTTGAACATTTTTCGATGTTTTAACAATTTGTTTTTGTTCAACAATCTTCTTAACAGGTTTTTGCTTTGAGCATTCGCCTATTTCAGTAGATCGCAAAACAGTATTTTTGAATTTTTCTTCTAATTCTAAAAACAATTTTTGTTTTTCAATTTTTCCATTTACATCATCAGATTTCTCATCACAATCTTCAACTTTGACATTGTCAAAGTTTGTGACACAGTCACTTATTGGAATTGAATTGACCGGTTTTGGACACGAAATATTCACATATGTTGAAGAAATCACAAAACCTTCCAATTTATTTTCAAGCTCGTTGATTTCCTTTCGAGCTTGCTTTCCTTCTTTTTCAAGTTGGATAATCTTCTGAAGATGAGAATTTATCATTTTTTGCTTTTCGATGTTATTTTTACTAAATACATTTCTCCCATCTTCAAGAATCTTTATTTGACTTTGAAAATCTTTGTCAGTTTTTACTTTTTCATTTTCTAAATTTTTTATTTGATTTTTCAAAACATTTTCTGAATTTTTAAGATTTTTGTTTTCTAATGTCAAACTCTCTAAATCCCTCAAGAGTTTGGCATTTTCGGATTTCAGATTTTCACAGTTTGAGCACTTCTCAATCATATCTACAGTTTCAGCTTTCTTCTCCACCTTGATAGCTGAAATTTCTTTAACCTGCTCCTCTACCTCTTGAACAATTTCCTCAGATTTTAATTTTGCTTCATCAGTTGCTTCATTTTTAATCTTTTGGAATTCACGTTCTCGCTCTTTAATCTTCTCAATAAACACGCTCAAATTCACGTTTACGTATATCTTCTTCAAATCTGACAAAAACGTTCTCCACATATCACCCGGTAAAGCATTTCCCAATTTGTTAACCCATTCCTCATTAGTCTTGGTTATCTTCAATCTCACCATCTCCCAATACAACTTGACATACCTTTGGATCAACTCTTCAATTGATTCTCCATTGATACCTGAAAAATTATTGAACTTGTTCAGTGCAGTATAAATTTCAGAATCCATGTCTTGGTAATGAGAAATACACAGCAACAGATTTTCTATCAATTAAAAAAAAATTCACACAAACAAAAAATCTGATGAATATCCGATTGATGGAAATCCAGTGACAACAAATCACTTCGAATTACCTGCAAACACACAAACAAACAAACAATCAGTTTAAACTGAACTGAATCTGCCAAAGTGTGTGTCGATGGAATTGATTTAGAACTCATGTCGAAGATCCGCGAACATGTTCCAATACAAAAATGAATGAATGCACACTTTTCAAAAAGATCAAGTCACACGAGCCAATGGAACAATTAAACGAATCAAATGCAATTTCACGGGCCAATGTTTGCTATGATTGGGCCGTCTAAAAAGTGGGCAGTTTAATGAGCTGTGATTGGGCCCTTAAATTTGTGGGCGGTGTAAAGAGTAACAACAATTAAGATTGGACCGATTGTAGGTTAATGGGGCGGCCACCTTGGTTTCACATCTATCTGACAACTACAAACATCTGCCCACGTGACATCAAATCTTAGTGGGCCTCAACATTGTCGTAATTGTTGATTGGGTCTCAAACCTTAATGGGGCGGTGGCAATTAAATCAACAAACGTGGGCGGTGTAACATATCCACTGGGATTTGGCCGATTGAGTCTCTTGTTATTATGGGCGGTGACGTAATTTTTTAGTGGGGTGGTATAATGTGTCTCACATGCAAAGAATGTCTACAATTTTCAATGATCACAGATTGGGCCTCATGGGACGGTGTAACATGGGCCTGCAATTTTCCTGCTAACAACCTGTCAATCACGTGAAGAAGATGACATATAAGCGAGCTAAAACCAAACCTTTTGAGCGGACCACAATATGTCACATGGAGCGAACCATAAAGTCAAAAAAGCGGACCAATAAGTTGTTTGAATAAGCGAACCACATATGTAATTATGAGCGAACCTGCTAGATACCTCACGAGCGGACCTGTATGGTTTGACCAAATGAGCGAACCATGTCTGATCTGATCGTATGACGCGAATTCGGACCGAAAAACCGCGATTACTCCTAAACGACTTGGAGTTTCGATCTGAAACTTGGTAGGGTTGTAGATCATGTCTATACGCACAACATATCCAAAAATCAGACGAAACGGACCCTGAAAACCTGTTCAATTTGACTAATTTCAGTGAAAAACGTGAAAAGTAGGTAGAAGATGAAGAAATAGAGGAAATCGGATCTGAATCGGCTGAAATCTGGTACGAAAACGATGTGTTTGATCAAGCAATCGAGCTCCTAGCTCTGATACCAATTGTAGGACCGGTTTTGACGCCGTTCGATTGCGTATCGGACGTTTCACGTGCGGAATCCGTGAACGTACGTGACCGAACACACACTATCGTACTACTAATGTGATTTTATTGATAGATACGACTTGAACGGTACAAGAATCACGATTACACCACTTTCTCTGTCACACCCCCAAAATCCCACACGCGGAATACCACCGCTTGGAGACGTGACTGACCAGGATCAAACCATCAATTATATCAAACATAGCATTTAATAATAATCATAAGTATAATCGATGTTCAAAACCAAACGTTATATATGTAGCGGAAGCATTAAATGTAAAACCCAAATCATAAGTATCAATGTGTGAATGTAAAAGTGTTTAATATGCAATCACATGTCCTTGTCCACAACGACCCGCTTCTCCTCTGGTGCAAGCTCCAAGTATACCTAAGGCCCTGCAAGGCATGCAGCAAATAATCAACAAACTAGTTGAGCGAGTTCACAGAAAGTAAGTTCTTAACGTAATGCATAAGTATAGCTAGTGGGGACTTCCCATACTAGTGTGTACTAAAGGTGGGGGCTTCCCATGTTCATCCTGGTTAATGAGGGCTTCTCATTAACGGTACTTACTAGACTAACTTCCGACCATGTGTTCTTCTTTACCGAGAACAGGAAAAACGTACAGGGTCACGTAGGCTTTACGTGACGTGCCCTTCCCCGAGGACAGTGGTACGCGTGGGGGCTACGTAGGCTTTACGCAGCGTGGCCTTCCGACCTGGAAGCCAGTGAATGGTATTGGGTTACGTAGGCTTTACGTAACGTGTCCTCCCGACCCGGGAGACATATGGCAAATATACTGGGTTACGTAGGCTTTACGTAACGTGTCCTGACTAACCTGAGGACGATGGTCTATAGTCTAGAGAATGCGTAAGTACGAGTAACTCTTTTAACAATAACATATCCAACCCAATTCCCAACCCGGGAATCCCATGCCTTGGCTGTGTGAACTCACCTTGGTTTGCTCGGCAGATACACAAGTGAACAGGTAGCAAGTAATGGTCAATCACGTCCTATCATGCATTTATTCAAGTCAGGTTCGATTCACGTATAGCACGTAGGGTTACACAGAGGTAACAAGTTGCAAGTATAAGTCATGGCCCAAACAAAACTAATCAAATCGTGCGAGTGGTATCCAATCCGTCCGGATGGGCATTCCGTGCGAGTGGCATTTCGTGCGGATGGCCTCTGGTCCATCCGGGTGGACAGTTCGTGCGAGTGACAATCCGTGCGGACTGTCAGCTCGTGCGGATGGTCTATTCGTGCGGTTGTCAGTCCGGATGGCAGTTTAGTTCGTGCGGACTAGCAGTTTAGTTCATGCGGATGGACAATTCGTCCGGTTTGCAATCCGTCCGGATTGACAGTTCGTCCGGATCAGAATTCGTGTGATAGGTCAGTTCGTCCGGATTGACAATCCGTGCGGTTGTTAATCCGTACGGTTTAACAGCCCGTCCGGTTCGGGACTCGTGTGAATAGCATACCTTGTGCGATCAGTTCAGTTGTGCGGTCGGAATTCATGCAATCGGTTACCACTAATGGTTTCCATACTTATCGTTTTATCAATTAACACAATTCTAACAATTTAGCTAACACCAACAAGATCAAACCAGCATAATTCACATGTTTATCAAGAACCCTAATTGAACAAGTCATGAACACAAAACCGGCTATCAACAATCTAGCCCATTCACCAACCAATTAACCAAGTTAACCATCCGATTACATGAGCATATCCGATTCCTATTCACAGATCTAACGATGATCAAGCGATTAACAAACAATGTTCAGCCGGTTACAAACCCTATTCGGCCGATCAACAATAAATCCAATTACGTGACATGGTGGCCGATTAGTAACTATCCGATTATCATGCAAATGGTATCCGGTTCTAACACATTCTATCGGTTAAAGATGACAAGATTAATCACATTAATTCAGAATCCTAGGTCATCATGCAAACAAACACATTCGGCCGATTTCAAAACTCAATCAAACATGTCCGGCCGATCGATCAACTAAACCAACATCCCTAATCGTTCATGCAATCAAGCAATCAATCAAAAACACAATTAAACACTAACCGATTACAAGAGATGATCCGATTCTTGCTTGTGCCGTCCGGTTGTGCGTGAGGGAGAGATTAGCTAGGGTTTAGTGTGTGTTAAGATATTTTGTAACAATGAGAAACAATCAAGTCCCTAGGGTGTTTAATTTTGTGCGCGTATGGGAGTGGGCCGGCCCATCCGCTTGGGCTGCCCTTGGGCCGAGTGTGTTGTGCGATCCAATTTTTATTAACAAACAAACACATTAAAGCATAACATTCATTTAAATCACATCACATACTCATAACATGTTCACATACGTTGCACAAAGTGGGTCTAAAGTCCGAGTTGTCACATTATCCCCAACTAATTGGAAATTTCGTCCCGAAATTTGGTATGCACTCACTGAGGAAGCTAGATAAACTGTATTGTTCACTGATTTTCCTGGGGTGTCACATCCTCCCCCCGTTGATCTGGAATTTCGTCCCGAAATTCCGAAGTAGTAGCTTCAGCCTCAGTAGTGGTTGCCTTGTTCCCGAATAACTGGGGGTACTTTTCTGTCATCCTGTCTTCGCGTTCCCAGGTGTACTCTGGGCCACGTTTGGAGTTCCAACGAACTCGAACAAGAGGGATTCTCTTGTGTTTGAGGACCTTCACATCCCGGTCCGTGATTTCCACTGGTTCCTCGACGAACTGCAACCGCTCGTCGATAGTGAGTTCCTTAAAAGGAATGATGAGGTTTTCATCTGATAGGCACTTCTTTAAGTTCGATACGTGAAAGACATTGTGAACTGCCCCGAGTTCAGCTGGTAGATTCAACTTGTAGGCTACCTTGCCAATCTTTTCTATGATTTCAAAGGGTCCGACATACCGCGGATTTAGTTTGCCCCGTTTGCCAAAACGTACCACACCCTTCCAGGGTGAGACTTTCAATAAAACCCGGTCCCCGACCTCAAATTCCAATGGCTTTCTACGCTTGTCCGCGTAGGCTTTCTGACGGTCGCGTGCTGCCGCCATGCGTTGTCGTATCTGTGCAATCTTTTCTGTGGCGTCCACAACAATCTCTGGACCCGTGATCTGACTATCTCCCACCTCTGCCCAGCAGAGTGGTGACCGGCATTTACGCCCGTACAATGCCTCGAATGGAGCGGCTTGAATGCTGGTGTGATAGCTATTATTATACGAGAACTCCACCAAAGGGAGATGCTTTTCCCAGCCGTTGCCGAAGTCGATAACGCATGCCCGAAGCATGTCTTCGAGAGTTTGGATCGTTCGCTCAGACTGCCCATCCGTCTGAGGATGATATGCTGTGCTCATGTCTAACCGTGAGCCGAAAGATTTGTGCATCGCTTGCCAAAGTTCTGACGTAAATCGTGCATCGCGATCCGAAATGATGGATGTGGGCACTCCGTGCCTCGAAACAACTTCCTTAAGGTAAACGTCTGCGAGTGTGGAGAACTTATCCGTTTCCTTTATAGGTAGGAAGTGTGCAGACTTAGTGAGTCGATCCACGATCACCCATATCGTATCGTTCCCACGCTGGGATCTAGGTAAGCCTGTAACGAAATCCATGGAAATTTCTTCCCATTTCCATTGCGGTATCTTTGGCTGCTGAAGTAGACCAGCTGGTTTCTGATATTCGACCTTGACTCTCGCACAGGTCAAGCATTTTCCAACGTACGTAGCGATGTGGGCCTTCATACTAGGCCACCAATAAGTAGTGCTAATATCGTGGTACATTTTATCCGACCCTGGATGTACCGAGTAGCGAGACTTGTGAGCTTCATCCATCACAAGTTCGCGTAGACCGCCATAAAGAGGGACCCAAATCCGGCCCGTTACATAGTAAGCGCCGTCTGCCTTCTGTTCCATCTGTTGTCGTGAGCCGCGTAAGGCTTCAGCCTTGACATTTTCGGGCTTCAATGCTTCTACCTGAGCATCTCGTATCTGTGCTGGAAGGCTAGACTGAATCGTAAGCTGTAGCGCTCGCACGCGCCGTGGTAAAGTGTCTTTCCGACTGAGAGCGTCAGCCACAACATTGGCTTTGCCTGGATGGTACTTGATAGCGCATTCGTAATCGTTGAGTAATTCGACCCATCGTCGTTGACGCATATTCAAATCCTTCTGCTTAAGAATATGCTCGAGACTCCTGTGATCGGTGTAAATCGTGCACCTGGTACCGTACAGGTAGTGTCGCCATATCTTAAGCGCGAAAACAACAGCTCCCAGCTCTAAGTCGTGCGTCGTGTAGTTCCGTTCATGAACCTTTAGCTGACGAGAGGCGTAGGCAATAACTTTATCTCTCTGCATCAATACGCAACCCAGACCCTGTATTGATGCGTCACAATATACTACGAAGTCATCTGTGCCATCTGGCAATGAAAGAATAGGTGCGCTGCAAAGCCTATCCTTCAGATACTGAAAAGCAGTTTCCTGCGTGTTGCCCCAACGGTAGGTGACACCCTTCTGTGTCAGTAGTGTAAGTGGCTGAGCAATCTTCGAGAAATCCTTGATAAACCGTCTGTAGTAACCTGCCAGACCCAAGAATTGTCGTATTTCTGTCGGCGTACGCGGTGCAGGCCAGTTTCTGATCGAATCTACCTTGGATGGATCGACATGAATCCCATCCTTGTTCACCACGTGGCCTAAGAAGTGGACTTCTCGAAGCCAGAAGTCGCATTTAGAAAGCTTGGCGTACAGCTGTTCCTTCCGAAGGAGTTCCAAAATAAGGCGAAGATGCTGCTCGTGTTCCTCCTGACTCTTGGAGTAAATCAGGATGTCGTCGATGAATACTATGACGAACTTGTCAAGATAGGGTTTGCAGACCCTGTTCATAAGATCCATAAATACAGCAGGCGCGTTTGTCAACCCGAATGGCATGACGAGAAACTCGTAGTGACCGTAACGAGTTCTGAAGGCTGTCTTGGAGACGTCCTCATCCCGGACTCTCAACTGATGGTACCCCGACCTCAAGTCTATCTTCGAGTAGTAACACGACCCTTGCAACTGGTCGAATAAGTCGTCGATGCGTGGAAGAGGATAACGGTTCTTCACCGTCACCTTGTTGAGTTCACGGTAGTCGATGCACATCCTGAACGTACCGTCTTTCTTCTTCACAAAGAGTACTGGAGCTCCCCAAGGCAAAGAGCTTGGTCGTATGAAACCCTTTTCCAAGAGTTCCTGCAGTTGCTTTGACAGTTCCTCCAATTCCGATGGAGCTAGACGATATGGTGCGCGAGCTATGGGTGCTGCTCCTGGAGCGAGCTCGATCTGAAATTCGACCTGACGGTGAGGCGGTAAGCCAGGTAAGTCTTCAGGAAACACCTGAGGGTAATCACGTACAACTGGAATATCCTCCAATTTCTTTTCCTTTGTTGAAGCATCTGAAACAAGAGCCAAAATGGCTGTGTGACCCTTACGTAAGCATTTCTGAGCCTTCAAGAAAGAGATGATGCCAACCACTGCACCACTCTTGTCGCCTTGAACTTCTAGAGGTTCCTGACCCAAACGAGGAATGCGAATAACCTTTTCGCTGCATAAAATTTCTGCCTGGTGTTGAGATAACCAATCCATCCCAATCACGACGTCGAAGCTACCCAAAACTATGGGAATGAGATCAATAGAGAAGGCTTGACCAGCTAAGATAAGAGTACAACCCTGAACTACGTGCGTGGCTTCTAGACTTTTACCGCTAGCTAACTCGACTACATGTTTGGTGGGTAAAAGTGTTGGTGCACGTTTTAGTAGTTGACACATTTTCACAGACATATAGCTTGTATCCGCACCCGAATCAAATAAAACAGTAACGTAAATATTGTCGAGGAGAAACTTACCCATAACAACGTTGGGATCGTTCACTGCATCGCCTCGTCCTAGCACAAAAGCACGACCACGAGCTTCATTGCCGTTGTTGTTGTTCCCGCCGTTGTTGTTGCCGTTGCCCTGGTTGTTATTGTTATTGTTGCGGTTCTGGTTCAACTGAGGGCAATCGCGTTTGAAGTGACCTTCAGCCCCACACTGGAAACATCCCCGGTTTCCACGCTGTGGCTGCTGCTGCTGATTCTGGTTCTGTGGAGCTGGTTGCTGAGGCTGCTGATTCTGATTCGCAGGCCGTGGACTCCTACAGTCTTTGGCCTCGTGCCCCATCTTAAGGCACCTTTGACAACGACCCTTGTTACATGGGCCGTGGTGATGCCTGTTGCAGTTGTGGCACCTGGGTTGACTACCCTGATATCTCCTCTGTCTGTGACCACTAGAGGATTGCTGACTGGGACTCTGATAGTGTTCGATCTTCTGCTGCTGAGCTTGTGGCTGAACAGATGCTGAACCTTTGCTAGAATCTCCATCCCATTTTCTTTTACTGTCACCAGATGTAGCAGGAGTAACTGAGGTGGTGACGTTAGCAGTAGCATTAACACGCTTGGGCAGTCTATTCTGATCCACTGCCTGGTCGGTGATGCGATGAGCAAGGCGCTGGATTTCCTGGATGTTTTCGAGGTTAGCCGACGTCACGTGGCTCTGAATTTCTGGCGCCAAACCCTTGAGATACAACTCAATGCGCTTGTATGGAGGGTCCACCATAGTAGGACACAGAACGGCCAGCTCATTGGACCGTTTGGTATACGCCTCGATCTCCGATCCAACCATTTTCAAGTTATAAAGCTCGTCTTCCAGCTTGTGTATGTCTTCCCGCGTGCAATACTCACGCTTGATGAGTTCCTTAAAGTCGTTCCATGGGGTGGCGTTAGCAGCTGCCAACCCTAAGATCTGGACTTGGGCGTTCCACCAAGTCAATGCTATCCCCTCCAAAGTGCCGGTGGCAAACTTGACCTTGCGGGCCTCAGGGCACTCGCACATTTCAAAGACTGATTCTAGCTTCTCGAACCAGTGGAGTAGTCCCACTGCTCCTTCCGTGCCGCTGAAGGTGTTTGGACGACAGTCCATGAAATTCTTAAATGTGCAGACAGGCTGCTGCGCGTGTTGACCTATTGTGTACGAGTAGGGCAAAGTTTAAATACAAGAGCTAGTTTAGGAGTGTAGGATCTAAAGATCCTAGCGTAAGTTATGACTACAGGTTATCCTACCTGCTTGAGCAGCCGCAAGTGCCGCTGTGACTTGGGCTTGAACGAGAGCCTCTAGCTGGGCTTGTGTCATGTTGATTCTTCCAGACATGTTCTTCATTGTAACAAGTAGCATAGGTAAGAATGGTTCGCGAATAGGGCGATGACAGAAAAGTATAGGCATGTAGGTGTTCTCATGTAATCAAAGCATGTGTATCTAAGCGTAATGCGAGCAAAGTTCTAAGCAATTCTAGCAAACAGGCAATAAACATAACCTTATTACCTAGGATGTCGAGTCTTGCACGTGGAGCGAAGCGTCGTTGTGGATCGTTGAGAGCACTGTTCTGGTTATAGTCTGGTTTTAATAAAACGTTTTCCCATATTAAAACCAAGTTCTCTATAACCAATGGCTCTGATACCAATCTGTCACACCCCCAAAATCCCACACGCGGAATACCACCGCTTGGAGACGTGACTGACCAGGATCAAACCATCAGTTATATCAAACATAGCATTTAATAATAATCATAAGTATAATCGATGTTCAAAACCAAACGTTATATATGTAGCGGAAGCATTAAATGTAAAACCCAAATCATAAGTATCAATGTGTGAATGTAAAAGTGTTTAATATGCAATCACATGTCCTTGTCCACAACGACCCGCTTCTCCTCTGGTGCAAGCTCCAAGTATACCTAAGGCCCTGCAAGGCATGCAGCAAATAATCAACAAACTAGTTGAGCGAGTTCACAGAAAGTAAGTTCTTAACGTAATGCATAAGTATAGCTAGTGGGGACTTCCCATACTAGTGTGTACTAAAGGTGGGGGCTTCCCATGTTCATCCTGGTTAATGAGGGCTTCTCATTAACGGTACTTACTAGACTAACTTCCGACCATGTGTTCTTCTTTACCGAGAACAGGAAAAACGTACAGGGTCACGTAGGCTTTACGTGACGTGCCCTTCCCCGAGGACAGTGGTACGCGTGGGGGCTACGTAGGCTTTACGCAGCGTGGCCTTCCGACCTGGAAGCCAGTGAATGGTATTGGGTTACGTAGGCTTTACGTAACGTGTCCTCCCGACCCGGGAGACATATGGCAAATATACTGGGTTACGTAGGCTTTACGTAACGTGTCCTGACTAACCTGAGGACGATGGTCTATAGTCTAGAGAATGTGTAAGTACGAGTAACTCTTTTAACAATAACATATCCAACCCAATTCCCAACCCGGGAATCCCATGCCTTGGCTGTGTGAACTCACCTTGGTTTGCTCGGCAGATACACAAGTGAACAGGTAGCAAGTAATGGTCAATCACGTCCTATCATGCATTTATTCAAGTCAGGTTCGATTCACGTATAGCACGTAGGGTTACACAGAGGTAACAAGTTGCAAGTATAAGTCATGGCCCAAACAAAACTAATCAAATCGTGCGAGTGGTATCCAATCCGTCCGGATGGGCATTCCGTGCGAGTGGCATTTCGTGCGGATGGCCTCTGGTCCATCCGGGTGGACAGTTCGTGCGAGTGACAATCCGTGCGGACTGTCAGCTCGTGCGGATGGTCTATTCGTGCGGTTGTCAGTCCGGATGGCAGTTTAGTTCGTGCGGACTAGCAGTTTAGTTCATGCGGATGGACAATTCGTCCGGTTTGCAATCCGTCCGGATTGACAGTTCGTCCGGATCAGAATTCGTGTGATAGGTCAGTTCGTCCGGATTGACAATCCGTGCGGTTGTTAATCCGTACGGTTTAACAGCCCGTCCGGTTCGGGACTCGTGTGAATAGCATACCTTGTGCGATCAGTTCAGTTGTGCGGTCGGAATTCATGCAATCGGTTACCACTAATGGTTTCCATACTTATCGTTTTATCAATTAACACAATTCTAACAATTTAGCTAACACCAACAAGATCAAACCAGCATAATTCACATGTTTATCAAGAACCCTAATTGAACAAGTCATGAACACAAAACCGGCTATCAACAATCTAGCCCATTCACCAACCAATTAACCAAGTTAACCATCCGATTACATGAGCATATCCGATTCCTATTCACAGATCTAACGATGATCAAGCGATTAACAAACAATGTTCAGCCGGTTACAAACCCTATTCGGCCGATCAACAATAAATCCAATTACGTGACATGGTGGCCGATTAGTAACTATCCGATTATCATGCAAATGGTATCCGGTTCTAACACATTCTATCGGTTAAAGATGACAAGATTAATCACATTAATTCAGAATCCTAGGTCATCATGCAAACAAACACATTCGGCCGATTTCAAAACTCAATCAAACATGTCCGGCCGATCGATCAACTAAACCAACATCCCTAATCGTTCATGCAATCAAGCAATCAATCAAAAACACAATTAAACACTAACCGATTACAAGAGATGATCCGATTCTTGCTTGTGCCGTCCGGTTGTGCGTGAGGGAGAGATTAGCTAGGGTTTAGTGTGTGTTAAGATATTTTGTAACAATGAGAAACAATCAAGTCCCTAGGGTGTTTAATTTTGTGCGCGTATGGGAGTGGGCCGGCCCATCCGCTTGGGCTGCCCTTGGGCCGAGTGTGTTGTGCGATCCAATTTTTATTAACAAACAAACACATTAAAGCATAACATTCATTTAAATCACATCACATACTCATAACATGTTCACATACGTTGCACAAAGTGGGTCTAAAGTCCGAGTTGTCACATTCTCTCTCTACACTTTCTCTCTCTAGAAAGTCTTCTACTTCTTCTCCTAAACTCTTTTCCACCAAATCTTACTAAAATCATGACATAACCTCCTATTTATATGGTCAAGGCAACTTAATGAAAGTTCTCATTAATTACAAGTTTGCCACCTTGCCATTTCTAACTAAATATGACATTATGCGCTTGATTTCTTCCGGCTTCTCACTACGTGAACGTGCGTGACCGAACACACAATAACGTACTACTAACGTGATTTTATTGAAAGATACGACTTGTACGGTACAAAATCACGTTTACAACTACTTTCTCTCTCTACACTTTCTCTCTCTAGAAAGTCTTCTACTTCTTCTACTAAATCCCTTCCAAAAGTCTAACTAAAATCATGACATAACCTCCTATTTATATGGTCAAGGCAACTTAATGAAAGTTCTCATTAATTACAAGTTTGCCACCTTGCCATTTCTAACTAAATATGACATTATGCACTTGATTTCTTCCGGCTTCTCACTACGACTCGGATTGACGAAGGCGATAGACAATAAATGCATCAACAAAAAGTGGGTTAGGAAGCGGTGGTTGTATAATAACAAGTGGTAAACAAACATATAACACTGTAAAATAGGGAATAAAACATTGTAAGATAAACTGTGCGTATGGAGGCCTATATAATCTATAAATCAAAATAGAAGTCGAGAAAATCGACAATTTTGACTATATATATGTGTTGTAAGATTTTATGTGCTTATGTGTAATTTTCTTGTTACATTTAACTATCAGTTATTGGATACTAATAATTTACACTTATAATAATTATCAGATGGAAAACGCTAATAATGAACCAGTTAATGAAGTAAACCAATCTGAGCAAAATCAGGAAAATCAATATATGACTAGGCAAGATATTGAAAATATCGTTGCTCAAGGGATAGCCAATGCTATTCCAGAAATTATGGCTGCTGCTCAGAAACCTGCTGAACCTCAACAGATCATTCCTAGTTAACGTACTCCGGAAGATAACGACAGTAACAGCAAAAATGGAGGAGGCAATCATGACAATAATAATCCACAACAGGCTCCACTCCCTAAGAAAATGAAAGTTGCAACGCCTGGTTGCACTTACAAAGAATTTCTTGCTTGCAAACCCGCTGAATTTGCAGGCAATGAAGGAGCAACTGCAGTACTGCGTTGGTTAGAGAAAACCGAAGCAGTAATTGCAATAAGTAAGTGTGCCGAAGAAGATAGATACGGTAATGTATGTGTCCAATTTATTCAAAGAAGGGGCGTTAGAATGGTGGAACACAATACTACAAGCAAAAGGAAGAAGGATGGCATATGCTATGGACTGGGAAGAATTTAAGCGACTTGTAGAAAGAAAATTATGTCCCGAATATGAAAAGGAACAAATGGCGAATAAGTTCCTAAATCATCGAATGACGGGTGTAGATTGTCGCGGTTATACCTCGACATTCTTTGAATATGCTAGAGTGGTACCAACACTGGCTTCGCCAGAACCGGTACTCATTTCTCGCTATATTTGGGGACTAATTAGTGAAATCCATAACATCATTAAGGCTGCGAGACCTCGCACTATAGACGATGTTGTGGAATTAGCTAATACCCTAGCTGATGAACCGGTGCGCACAAGAGAGGAAGATCGAAAGAAGGATTTGGCTCAAAAGATTACCCAAGGATTTCGTATGGGTAATACAAAGAAAAGAGGAATAGGGCAATCCTCAAATCCTCCTTTTTGCAGAAATTGTAAAAAGAAACACTTTGGAAAGTGCAATGTGACCTGCAATTTTTGCAAAACTATAGGACACCGCGAAGAAAATTGCAGAAAGAAGACAATAGTCTGTTTCCACTGCAGAGAAACCGGACATTTCAAGACAGAATGCCCTAAACTAGTTAAACCAGCAGACAACAGGGCTAAATCTGCAGAAGGAAATGCCAAGAAGAATGCACGAGCATTCCAGCTGACCACCCAGGAAGCAGAACTCATCCCAGATGTGATAGCCGGTACGTTCTTAGTTCATCACGTATTCGCCAAAGTATTATTTTACTCTGGTGCAAACCAAAGTTTTATCAATACTTCCTTCTGCCAAACTCTTAATTTACCATTAACTACCCTTAGGCGGATTTTTACAGTCGAAACGGCAGATGGGAATTCTATTAACATAGATAAAGTTTTGCAAGAAGGAAAAATAGAACTTTTAGGCCATAAGTTTTCTGCAAACCTGTTACCTATGAAATTAGCCGGATTCGATGTAGTGTTAGGAATGGATTGGTTAGTAGCCAACCATGCTCGAATCCTGTGTGATAAGAATTCCGTAGAAATTCGTACCCCCACAGGAGAGGTAATTTTAATTATAGGAGATAGACCTCGAAAGCCATTGAAATTCATTTCAGTAATGAAGTTGGCTAGTTATTCAAGAAAACAAGAAATGGTGTATATGATTTTCGTAATCATTAACATTAAAAGTAAGGAACTTCAGGACATCCCTGTAGTCTCAGAATACCCAGATGTCTTTCCAGAAGAATTACCCGGGTTACCACCCGATAGAGAAGTAGAGTTTAGAATTCATCTAATTCCTGGTACTACACCAATAGCCAATGCACCTTATCGATTAGCACCCACCGAAATGCTAGAACTGAAGAAGCAATTAGATGAATTACTAAGCAAAAGATTTATACAACCTAGTTCATCCCCTTGGGGAGCACCAGTGTTGTTTGTGAAAAAGAAAGATGGGTCGATGAGGATGTGTATCGATTATAGGGAACTAAATAAGGTTACAATTAAGAATCGATACCCATTACCTAGGATTGACGATCTTTTTGATCAACTCCAAGGCGCTAGGTATTTTTCTAAAATAGACTTAAGATCCGGATATCATCAATTGAAAGTACAAGAGGAAGACATACCTAAAATTGCTTTCGGAACTAGGTATGGACATTACGAGTTTACAGTCATGCCCTTCGGATTAACAAATGATCCAGCAGCATTCATGGACATGATGAACAGAATCTGTAAACCATACTTGGATAAATTTGTAATTGTCTTTATCGACGATATACTTATTTATTCAAAGAATCAGAAAGAACACTGTGAGCATCTGCATGCACTCTTAACTTTGTTAAGAAAAGAAAAGCTTTACGCCAAATTCTCGAAGTGTGAATTCTGGCTGCAAGAAGTACAATTTTTAGGTCACATGGTGAATCACGAAGGAATTCACGTAGATCCTGCTAAAATAGAAGCAATCACCAAATGGAAGGTCCCACAAACAACTATGGAAATTATAAGTTTTCTAGGCTTAGTTGGATACTATAGGCGATTTATTAAGGATTTCTCTAAGATAGCTGTACCTTTGACTGAGCTGACATGTAAGGCCGTTAAGTTTGAATGGGGACCTAGACAAGAAGAAGCTTTTAAGATTTTAAAGCATAGATTGACAAATGCTCCAATTTTAGCTTTACCCGAAGGAACTGAAGATTTTGAAGTATATTGTGATGCTTCAAAATTAGGATATGGAGGTGTACTAATGCAACGCAAGAAGGTAATTGCGTATGCCTCCAGGCAATTAAAGAAACACGAAGAGAATTATACAACTCATGACTTAGAATTAGGAGCCATAATTTTTGCCCTTAAGATTTGGAAACATTATTTGTACGGAAGTAAATTTACTGTTTATACAGATCATAAAAGTCTAAGGTACATATTTAGGCAAAAAGAATTAAACATGAGGCAAAGAAGATGGATGGAAATCCTAAGCGATTACGACTGTGATATCCAATATCACGAAGGAAAGGCGAACGTAGTTGCAGATGCCTTAAGTCGTAAATATCATGAAAAGCCAAAGCGAGTCCGTGCTCTTAGATTAAATCTACAAGTAGATTTAACGGAACAATTAAAGAAAATTCAGGAAACAGCAATCAAGGATGATGCTGAAGGAATGAAAGGTTATGTAAAGGAACTAGAGCAAGGAAATGATGGAATTTGGAGATTCCACAAGAAACGAATTTGGGTACCTAAGCAGGGAGAATTAAGAAATAAGATTTTAGAAGAAGCTCATAAATCTAGGTATACCATACATCCAGGAAACAACAAGATGTACCAAGATTTAAGAAATAATTTCTGGTAGATAGGAATGAAAAAGGATATAGCTAGTTATGTATCTAAGTGTCTTACTTGTTCACAAGTTAAGGCCGAACACCAGAAACCGTCAGGATTACTACAACAGTTAGAAATGCCTGTATGGAAATGGGAACTCATAACAATGGATTTTGTTACTAAATTACCTAAAACCAGAAAAGATAATGATGCAATTTAGGTAATTGTGGATCGATTAACCAAATCAGCTCATTTTCTACCAATGAAGGAAACCTTTAGCATGGAAAGATTAGCCAAATTATACGTAGATGAAGTAGTATCCTTACATGGAGTTCCACTCTCCATTGTATCAGATAGGGATAGTCGTTTCACTTCCCATTTCTGTACTAGTTTCCAAGAAGCAATGGGAACCCGATTAAATCTAAGTACTGCATATCATCCCCAAACAGACGGACAAAGTGAAAGGACGATACAAACCTTGGAAGACATGCTCCGAGCATGTGTAATTGATTTCGGTGGTAATTGGGATAACCACTTACCCTTAATTGAATTCTCCTATAACAATAGTTATCACTCAAGTATCGAAGTTGCTCCATTCGAAGCACTGTATGGACGCAAATGCCGAACTCCAGTTTGTTGGGTAGAAATAGGAGAAAGTCAATTATCAGGTCCTGAAATTGTGCAAGAAACTACTGACAAAATAACTCAAATCAAGGAAAGACTGAAGACGGCTCGAGATCGCCAGAAAAGCTATGCAGACAATCGCCGTAAGCCACTAGAGTTTCAAGTCGGAGACAAAGTACTTTTGAAAGTCTCTCCTTGGAAAGGAGTAGTACGATTCGGTAAGAAAGGAAAACTGAGTCCAAGATACGTAGGACCATTTCCAGTAATGCAACGAATAGGACCAGTTGCGTATCGTTTACAACTACCAGAAGAACTTGCTGGAGTACATGAGGTATTTCATGTATCCAATCTCAAGAAATGTTTATCAGACGAATCCCTGGTAGTACCTCTTTAAGATATAGAGGTAAATGAAAAGTTAAAATTTGTAGAGAAACCACTACAGATAGAAGATAGAAAAGTCAAGTTTCTCAAACACAAGCGACTAGTACTAGTCAAAGTCAAGTGGGATTCAAAACGAGGACCAGAATATACTTGGGAGCTAGAATCGGAAATGAAGCGAAAATATCCTCATCTATTCCAGTAATCTCGAGGACAAGATTTTTCTTAAGGCGGGGAGGATGTAACAACTCTCATTAAAATTATTACTTAGTATGTTAATTATCTAATAAGAAAACCCTAATTTAGAAACCCAAGTAATTTTGCATAAACCCTAAAATTTTTAGAACAATCGGAATCAGGATCAGGGCCCCTAAAACTCAGGGGGGTAAACCCTAATTGATAATTATCATCAAAACCCGCTGTCTAATTCGAAATTTCGTTGTACGTTGACTCACCAAGGCTACCCAAGACACGAGGCTACCCAAGACACGAGGCTACCCTAGGCTAGGGGGTATGCCCCGCGATACGCGACAGAAACGGAAGCACCTTCCGCGACTCGCGGGAGGTTCAAAATTTCAGTATATATAGGGGGTTTGGGACTTGATCAGATTGCTTGTTTCGACGTTAAAACTCTTTTCATGCACTGAGTTATACGTAAATTACTATCAACACACACAAATCAGGAACGCTGCTGCAACAAACAGGGTAATAACTCGATCGCTATTACGATACAACGTTCGATCGATTGAAACTATCCAACGATTATTGAAGTGCTGCTCAAATTGGGTTTATACTTTGTTATTCATCGTGATTTCGACTTGAATGTTTGAGTGTTGTCCGAATTCAGGCTATACTCTGTCATTCGTTGTGAATCCGCTGAATTTTTAAGTATTGCACTTTGTAAATCGTTGTGAGGGTTTAATCTCGTAAATTGTCGTAACTGTTGTATTAGTTACTAACCCAATTTGTGTGCATTGTTATTTAAAATAGGTTAAACAAGGCTAATCAGTAGGCTTATACTCTACTCGTTAAATCTGCAATGTGAGTCATTTTTTTATCAATTGTTTTACAAAACTCCAAATTATTTTCCAAAGTTATAATTACAGTGATTAAGTTTATGTAGTCTTCAATTACAGCCGGTATGTGGGGTATTGTGCACATTACTACAGTTTTATCAGATTAGGTGGGCGAGCCTATATCATGATACCCTTTTTAGGTGAACGGACCTAAATAGGGAAATACGTCACTTGTGGGTGAACGGACCCAACAGTGATATGACCACAGTCACCGAAACGAGTCGAGTGACAAATACTGTGGGTAGTTGGTTGACATAGAAACATTGTAATCTCTCTTAATACTGTGAATTATAACAAACGTGTCATTTTATTTAAAATGAATGATTCACTCAGTATTTCCCGCTGACAAAACCTTTTTCAAACATGTCTCAGGTGATCTATTGTGATCCAAGAAAAGTGTAGTGAAGCACTACAAGCTTAGAGAAATGGCTCAATGTAAATAAATAAAGAAACATGTTTTGTAAAATAAAGATTTTCCAGTGAAATCACCTTATTGTAAATTACAAGATTTTATCCTTAAATTATGTAAACGGGCAGTTTTAATATTAAAAGATCATGTTTTAAAAAGACTTCCGCTGTCACTTAAATTAATACCACGGGATTTCCTGCCTCATGGCTCTGGACCGGGTCAAACCGGGGCCGAGGGTCGTGACACTCGCAATACCCGTTTACAGATATCATTAGTGTACATTCACCTGTAAGACTGAATATAGAACTCTTGATACGGGAGTATATTCTGAGGTGGGACACGCGAACAAGTTTAAGTGCTTAAAACACTAATCTCGTATCTCGGAACAGTTGAACTTTGTGTGAAAATTTAAGTGGATCAGTATACTGACAATCTAAGTGAATTGTTTAGAACTTAAAATGTTTAAAGCTTAACAGTGTTAGTGATTTGTCTCATAAACTGATATGATCCTCTTACACAAACTCACAAAAATATAGTTTGTAAATATTTCTTTACTGCATTTCATTAGAATCAAAAATCCAAATAGATTTTAAGTGTGTTTTAGCATAAAAATTTTGAAAATTCAAAAATATTTTCGACAACTGATGAAGAAAAGCTGATTTTCAAAATTCCAAGTGCTAAACATGATGAACATTTCGTGAGGGAGAGTTTGTGTATAATGAGAACAGATTTTGAGTGTTTGGCTTACAAGTGGTGATTAGAAGTTTTTCTCAATTGAAAAATCATTTCATGTATGATTAATACCTGCAAGTGGTAAATAAATTTGTCAAATTTTAGATTTGTAAAATTTTTTGTGAGGTAGAGATTGTGCAGGTTAGCAAGGTTTTGATACCTGCAGAGTGAAAGCCAGGTTACGATTTTTGAACAAGAGCCAAGTTTCTAATCCTGGAACTGAAGATCAACATCCGAGGGGAGGTTATCTGTTAGTGCTGATGAAAAGAGAAGGAAGAAACAAAGGATGTTTTACACTGTCAGATACTTCAGAAAGAGCAGTCAGACTGATAAAGACTGAAGACGTTGAAGACTTGACACTGAAGACTCGTCAACATCCGAGGGGGAGTCTGTTGGTGCATACGTCTGTCGACTTCGTCTTGTATCGAGTCTTGCATTTGTATAGATAGATCAGGGCACTTATTCGAGGAAATTGTCAAAATTGCAATTTCGCATGAAAGTATTTCGTGTGAACCTGTTGGTGCGAAATTAGCCTGCCTATAAATAGATGTCCTGTAATTTCGTTTGATAGTCTTGTAATTTCGTTTCCAGAGCCGAAGTGCTGCTGAAGTGTCAACGTGCTGTAAAACTTTGTCATATCAATAAAAAAAGACAGTTAAAGTGAATATCTAGCTGAATCGAACTCGATATGTCTGTGTCCGCCTTTCATATTGAGTAAAACACCTCTGAACGACTCGTTTCGGTCGTGAAAACGATCCTTCAACTTTGGAAGACATGCTTCGTGCATGTGTGATGGATTTAGGCGGAAACTGGGATACTCATTTACCTCTGGTTGAGTTTTCCTATAATAAGGGTCGTGTTTTCTCTCTATCCTTAGGCGATTTTCAGGTTTCTTCTTGCTCAAAATTTTCCCTTGTTTTTTCTTGTGATCTTATGCATAACAGTCTGTGATTGGATCTTGTTCTTGCAAGAATCTATAACGAACTCGTTAGCATTAGGGATCAATTAAGAACTAAGGTTTTTTTTCGTTTCTTGTTTGTCACAAATCGCCGCTCTAGTAATATTTTCTGAAACCCTAATCTATTAATCTGGAAGCCATTGATTGCGGTTAACTGAGATTAATTTAGCTAGATTGATGACACTGGATTAATGGACCAAGGGTTGAGGTTTATATTCTAGGGTTTAAGGATTTCGGGTTCAGTTTCTTGTGATTGCGGATTCTGGTTGTTTTTGGGAGAATATTTCCTATTTACGGCTAGGGTTTAGTAATCCTTGTTGCGGATTCTTGTTATTTTGGTGAAAGATTTCTTGTTGCTGCCTAGGGTTTGGATCACGAACTAGTTTGCTTGGTTGGCTTTTAGGACTGTTGCATGCATGGAGGGGAAAAGTGATGGAGTGAATCTTGTGAATCAGCGATCTCCGGGAATGAAGAGAATACACCTCCAGTTCGGGGGATTGGCTTACGAGTAACCAATATTGAGGGTAATCCCTTGTTACCAAGACGTGGTATGTATTCTACAAGTAATGTATCGGTGCTAGATGGGTTGTTTGAAATTTCCAAACCTGTGGAGTTGGAAGCTAACTGGGGATATGGTGGGGGATCTACGGCTGCCAATATGAATGCCCATGCAAACCCTAGTTCGAGTAACGTAGTTAAGGAAACTACAAACCTATCGTATGCGGACAAGGTTAGAACTCAAACTTCACAGAAAAGGGAGGTTAACTTCCGTAAGTTGGATGCTACTGAGACGGTTCAGGATGCTGATGTGCTTATTCCTCGTGAGGTAATTAAACAGGTCCAAGACAAATTTGAGAATGTTTTGTACGGTTATTTTTTGGGCAATCGGTTACCTTTTCCTGTTGTGGAATATTATGCGAAAAATGTGTGGGCTAAGCATGGTTTCTCGAAAATTATGATGAATAAGGATGGGTTCTTCTTCTTTAAGTTTGATTCAAAAGAGGGCATGGCAAAAGTCTTGGAAGGGGGACCATGGTTGATTAGGAAAGTGCCGTTGTTCTTGAATGTCTGGTCTCCGGATGTTAGTCTAAGGAAAGAGGGTATTAAGTCAATTCCTGTTTGGGTTAAGATGTATAATGTTCCGATTGCTATTTATACGGATGATGGTTTGAGTTTGTTGGCTTCAAAGATTGGGACACCGAAAAGATTAGATGGGTATACGGCGGATATGTGTGCAGATAATTGGGGAAGGAGCAGTTTTGCAAGGGCTCTAATTGAAATAGATGCGGAGAATGAACTAAAAGATCATATAATTGTTGCCATTCCGAAAATGGAAGGAGAGGGATATATAACAGAAAAGGTGAAGGTGGAGTATGAATGGAAGCCGCACAGATGCTCTTTGTGTTGTATCTTTGGTCATAACGATCAGACATGTGCCAAGAATGTTCCAAGTAAAGCTAAACAGGTGGTTGTTGATGACGAGGGGTTTACTACTGATAACAGGAGGGTGGCGAGAGTGGGTGTGATGCAGAAAAGGCAAAAGCAAAAGTTTATATACAGACCGAAGATGAACAAGTCAGGGCCGAGCACATCAGGCACTAAGGAGGATACCGTAAACGAACCAGAAAATCTGAAGGTGAAGACTCGAAACCCGTTTGATGTCTTGTCAAAGGGGGATGGGGATTCGGAAATGGGTAACGAAAGTCAGGTTAATGATGCAAGGGCTAGTGAAAATAAAGGTAATGGCAGAAATGCTCGAGTTGAGGAAGAAGTTGTGGAATCTATTCCGACTGAAATGTCTGAATTTATGCGGCATGGTTCGTGTAAGTATTCTGAGGGGGCAAGCACTCCCGGGCACAATGGTTTTAATGGATAGTATAGTCTCATGGAATATAAGGGGTTTGAACCAACCCCTGAAACAAAATGAGGTTCGTGTGATTTTGTCGGAAAATAAAGTATCAGTTTGTGCGATTCTAGAATCTCATGTGAGTGTTTCGAATCTGGCTAGTGTTTGTAACAAAGTGTTTAGACGGTGGAGCTGGACGTCAAACGGAGGGTTATGTCAACGGGGTACAAGAATCATTCTCGGTTGGAATAATGAGCTGGTGGACGTAATGGTGCTAGCGCAGACTGAGCAGGTCATCCATACGCAAATCTGGTCCAAAGTTGATAATTCGAATGTTTTCTGCTCTTTTGTTTATGCGATGAATAGTTACCAAGAGCGTCGGGGTCTATGGGATGATTTATGCCGACATAAGCTCTTATGTTCGGATAAAGCTTGGTACGTTATGGGGGATTTTAATTCAGCTTTGCATGTTGATGATTCATCTTTTGGAACGTCTAGTCAATCGATAGGCATGCGGGAGTTTTATGAGTGTGTGCAAAACTCGGAGTTGGTTGATGTTAAAGGGCATGGTATTCACTTCACGTGGAATCAGAAGCCGAGAGAAGGTATTGGTTTACTTAGGAAAATTGACCGGGTTATGTGCAATATCAAGGGTTTGGAGACGTTTCCAGATGCCTATGTCATGTTTCATCCATCCCGTATTTCTGATCACACCCCTTGTATTTTGAAGCTGAATAATGTGATTACAAACTACAAGCCGAAGCCTTTTAAATTCGCAAACTTTATAACATCCAAACCGGATTTTAAAGTTTGTGTGGAGCGTGAATGGGCTAAATCTATTGCTGGTTGTACTATGTATTCGGTCACCAATAAGTTACGCAATCTGAAACCTGGGCTTAGAAAGATACTTTTTCAACAAGGAAACTTGCATAAAAAAGTTATTCAGCTGCGTAAGGATTTAGATGAGGTTCAGAAGTTGGTGGACTTAAACCCGTTGGATGTAGAGGTTCGACAAAGGGAACAACAATGCCTCCATGATTTTAAAGCAGCTGCCTATGATGAGGAATGCTTCTTGAAACAAAAATCAAAAGTGGAATGGCTTTGTGCTGGGGATTCGAATACGGCTTTCTTTCACAACTCAGTTAAATGCAGAAATAACCGTAGTAAAATTCATTGCATTCGAGATGTAGCAGGAAATCGGTTTGAAGGTGAGGATGCGGTGGCTGCTCTTGTCAATCATTATTCGATTTTTTTGGGCACGGAGGATCAGGTGTCGAACATTTACACCTCAGATGTTTTCATTAATGTGGTAAGCCAGAATGATGCGAATAATATGGTAAGACAAGTTACTCGTGAAGAGGTGAAAAAGGCAACGTTCAGCATAAGTGAAACTAAAGCGCCTGGTCCTGACGGGTATACTTCGGCTTTTTTTAAGCATGCCTGGGAGATAGTGGGTACTGAAATTACGGATGCGGTTTTGGAGTTTTTTGAAAATGGTCAAATGCTGAAACAACTTAACCATACTATCTTGGCTCTTATTCCCAAGGTGGACACTCCGGATTCGGTTTTGGATTACCGCCCTATTTCTTGCTGCAACGTGCTCTATAAGTGTATCAGTAAGATCATAACGGACAGATTGAAGGGTAGCTTGGAGTTGCTGGTCAGCATTAATCAGTCTGCTTTTGTTCCAGGTAGACGGATTTCTGATAATATTCTCTTAACGCAAGAGTTGATGCATAATTATCATTTAAACAAGGGCCCCCCTAGATGTGCTTTCAAGATAGATATTCAAAAGGCTTATGACACAGTGAGCTGGTCTTTTTTGGAGAGGATTCTTATTCAATTTGGCTTGCATAGAAGAATGGTGAAGTGGATCATGGCGTGTGTTACTACGGCAACATACTCTTTGAGTATAAATGGCAACCTTCACGGGTTCTTTAAAGGGAAGAGGGGTTTGCGCCAAGGGGATCCGATGTCCCCGTATTTGTTCACTCTTGTAATGGAGGTGCTAACGCTAGGTCTCCAAAAGGCTGCTAGTTCATGTTCGGCATTCCAATACCATGCTCACTGTAAGAAACAAAAAATAATAAACGTATCATTTGCAGATGACCTGTTTATTTTTGTGCATGGGAGTACCTTGTCCATTAGCAAGATCAAGACCGCTTTGGAGGCTTTCACGAGCATGTCGGGGCTGGTTCCGAATCTTGCAAAAAGTACGGTGTTTTTCTGTAATGTTCCTCAGCATATTCGACAGGAAATTTTAAATATTATGCCCTTCCAGGAAGGTTCTCTGCCTGTTCGTTATCTAGGTGTGCCGTTGATCACGTCAAAGTTGTCTGCTAGTCATTGTAAAGTCCTAGTTGACCGAATGGACAAAAGGATCAACAATTGGATGACCAAAACTCTATCGTTCGCGGGAAGACTTCAGCTTATCAAATCGGTCCTGTCAGCCATGCATATATATTGGGCTTCGGTTTTTATTATTCCGACTCGTGTCATTAATGACCTGGAGAAACGGTTGCGTCGCTTTCTTTGGAATGCAGGTAATATTGGTAAGGTTAAGGCTAAGGTTGCGTGGAAAGATGTCTGTCTTCCGAAACAGGAGGGGGGCCTAGGAATCCGGCGAATTGGGGATGTAAACAAAGCCTTATTCACTAACCATCTTTGGAGTATCCTGGTCAAACGCAAGTCTCTATGGGTGCAATGGATCTATGATCATAAAGTGAAGGATCAAAATTTCTGGGAGATTCAATGCAGGGGTAGTATGAGTTGGGGGTGGAGGAAGATTCTATCCATTCGTAACATTGTTCGGCCTTTCGTTTGGAAAGTCATACGTTCTGGGAGGCAAACAAATGCTTGGAGTGATAACTGGTGCCACTTGAGTCCTCTTAGGTCGATGATAACTCCAAGACGTATTGCAAATGCGGGCTTTAGTCTCAGTTCCTCGGTTGCGGACTTACTTGATGAAAATGGTCAATGGAAATGGCCGCAAGCTTGGTATGACCTCTATCCAGTTTTGATTGGGTTGACACTTGATATGCCTACTCCTCAGTTACAGGATCTAACGATTTGGAAGGATTCGGAGGGTAATCGATGCCAGTTTAGCTCGTTGGAAGTTTGGCACAGTATTCGTACCCGAGACACTCCTAGCAGTTGGGCGAATATGGTTTGGTTTAGTCAGTGTATTCCTCGACACTCATTTCACCTTTGGTTGGTTATAAAAAATAAGCTGAGAACCCAAGACCGGTTGCGAGTTTGGGAAGCGGTTAGTGAAACAAATTTGAGGCTCATGTGCTGTCCTCTTTGCCAGCATGATCGAGATTCAAGAGATCACCTCTTTTTCTCGTGTGCTTTTGCCTCACAGGTCTGGATGAACGTGAAGACTATGGTTGATATGGACAATGTCAGTGGGTCGTGGGCTTCAATTTCGGAGTGGATGGATCAGCACTCAAATTCAAAAACTCTAGATTGTGTGGTGAGTAAGTTGGTGGTAGCAGCTGCAGCTTATTTCATTTGGCAGGAACGCAATAACCGGCTCTTCACCAGAATTCATTGTTCGGTTAATCAGGTTACCGAGAAGATTAAAAACACGGTCCGGCTTCGGTTGATGGATTTCAAGCTTCAAAAGCATGTGGATTACAATAGAGTTGTGACGAAGTGGCAGATCCCAGCAAGGGCGCTGAATGAAGACCCGAGTTAAGCATATCGATGGGGGGGCTTTAGATAGATAGTTCGTCGGTGGTCGTGTTTTGTTTCGGGTTGTTCTTTGTTTCTTTTGGTTGTCTTGTTGTGGGTTTTGTTTTTGTCTTGTTTGTCTAGACTTGTAGTGTGTGTCAGTGTTTTGGCACACCCTGTTCTTTTATTTGGTGATTTATAAAATTTACCGGGGTAACCCTTTACCCAAAAAAAAGAGTTTTCCTATAATAACAACTATCACACAAGCATTAAAGCCGCCCCATACGAAGCACTATACGGATGGAAGTGCCGATCACCGCTGTGTTGGGCGGAAGTCGGAGACAAACGACTCATTGGCCCGGAACTAGTCCAAGAGACTACTGACAAGATATCAAAGATACGAGACCGTATCAAAGTGGCATGTGATAGACAAAAGAGCTACGCGGACAAAAGACGTAAACCATTATCCTTCGAGGTCAGAGAAAAGTTTTACTAAAAGTCTCAACTTGGAAAGGCGTAGCTGGATTCGGGAAACGCGGAAAACTAAACCCGAGATACATTGGGCCATTTGAAATTCTGGAAAAGATCGTTACCGTCGCGTACAAGGTAAAGTTGCCAGAAGAACTTAATAACATACACGAGACATTTAATGTGTCGAATCTTAAAGAAAAGTCCAACCAACGAAAACAGTTATCCTCCCAGTGGATGAAATTCACGAAGACGACAAACTCCAGTTTACCGAAGAACCCGTTGTGGTTTTGGACTGGAAAGTCCACAAGACAAGGAGAAGTCGTATCAAACTAGTAAAGGTCCACTGAAGCTCCCGTCACGGACCCGAGTATACATGGGAAAGTGAAGTTTAGATCAAGACAAAATATCCCCACCTGTTCGAGAAGACTCCTGCAAAGGATAACTCAACTTGAATTTCGGGACGAAATTCTTTTTAACAGGGGGAGAATGTGACAAATGGCAATAACCGTTCATTCCGTACAGTCTAATCACTATTTTTTTTGTATATAATCTCATGCAATTAGCATAATTTAATTACGTAACTGTGTCGTTTATTAGATAACAGTGTTAGGACAAGAAAACAATGCTAAAACATATGTTGGTTTTTGTCGTATTGCGAAACCAATCATACAATGTCCTAAAAGTGTTGGTAGAAAGTGTTGCGCGCACTATTCACGGTTACACTATTCATGCCAACAAAACCGTGAAAACAAAACGAAATAATGAAAAACGACACACGGATAACATAACTGAGTCCATTTGCATACGAAAACACTAACGAGAAAGCATATCTTGCAAAATACATAACTTTCTAGTACAACGCCCTAATCACAAAATCGTCCGTTCGGCTAAAAATATAACAATTTTAACTCTTCCGATCTATTAATTTAGCATTTCCGAGGCTCCGGAATTATGACAAATGATGACAAACGCATGAAAACAATATGAGGATATTAATGGGATGTCCGAAACATAAACTTTCTGTGCTGCGTTGCAACCCCCACAACTTGTCCGTTTTTGAACCGACAAGCTAATAAATAGTATTTCCGACGCCAAAACAACTAAACGGAAGATATGGCGAACTAGTTAAGCTTATTTTGGGACTCGGAATCACCTCATGCATCACTTGACGGTGGAATAACAACTTGCGACAAAGCTTCGTCGGTACGACGCAAAAGTGTCGTAAACGAGTCGACGACCAAACGAAAAGCATCTGAAGTATCAAATTACAATTTCTACTAGTTTAGTGAACTAGTTATTGTCGATTTACAATCTGAATCCCTAATTACCCCCTAATGGTGTAATTAAACCCCTAATGACCATGCTTTGATTAATTACCAAAATATCTAGATATTTTGGTAACTTTTATAAAATGTTACACTTTACCCCCCCCCCATTCTTGAAAATTGGTCAAAGTGGGTCCCACCAACTAGATTTCATGATGAAAAATTTTGATTCAATGTATGGGGCATGTTGATGAAAGTATTGTCATTAAGTTGAAAAGATCATGAAAATTATAACATTTCTTTACACCACCATCACTTATACCTTAATATCACCAAAAGTTGAAACCAAAACCCCTCCCACACCTTCATTTTCGTTCAGCCATGAAACCCCCCACTAAACTCATCAAAAATCACCACTAAACACCTTAATTTCACTTAATCTAGCCACTACAAGATCATCTAAACATGGATTAAGCATGGGGAAGCTTTGGGGAATTCTTGGAGGCTTAATCTTCTCTTAATCTTCTTCTAAACTGGTGCAAAGTTGTAAGATAATCTTTAACCATTTTTAAGCTTCTTATTATGTGTAGATTTAAGAAGTACAAGTTGATTATCTTGAAGCTTAAGAAAAATATAATAAAAAACCCTAATCTCAAACTTAATAATCTACTAATCATGATTATTTATGTGATTATTTGTGTAGATTAGTGTAGTTAGTTGATGTAATCCTGATGATTATGTTAGTTTTGTTAAGATTAGTGGCTTAAAGTTTACATTTATGATGATCTTGTGATTAACTTTATGTAGTATTTTAGATTAGTGATAATCTAGTCATGTTAAACTTAAAAATGTGATTAAACATACGAATGTTTAAATCACACAAGATCATCAACTTCAAATATTATGAGCATGTGTATGTAAACATGATTAAGTAAATTTTAAACCAAGAATAACCATGTGACAAAGTCTTAAAAACTCTAATGAACTTGATTTTCACATAAAGCAAGCTTATGGAAATTTTTACTCTACAAAGTGAAGCATAAAAGAGTCTTAAGAATTTTTACAAAAACATGGAAATTTTTAAGAATGAAAAATAATTAGAATCAAGTTTATATAATGATGAACTTGAAAAATGGTTATTTTAAAGTCTTGGATAGTATTGTGCAAGTAATATGCTCATAAGAATTTGAAGGTAAAATTTTATGGTAAATGCTTGAAAAATGATTTTTGGAAAGCTTGATGAATTAGTGGTGATTTGGAAATTGATTTGGTGATTTAAACGCGTTTTGAAAACGTGGGAAACGTCGTAGTTTAGGGGAAACTATGGCGAATTTTTCTAAAAATCTAATCGCGATTAAATATAGGGTTAAAGGGTGATTAACAAAGGTAAACGCGATTTCTTAAACGTCATTATGGAAGCTTTGATGAAAATTGTTAAGTCTCAAATATTCAAGAGTTCTTATGAACTTGAAAATATATTTTTACAAAAATAAATGGGTAAAAATAATAACCATGTAAAAGTATAATTTTTGGCAAACAAACTATATATTTTGAAAACTCATCAAGTATATGTATTATGTGCTATGTGTTTGTACATAGATACCTTTAGGGTGATCAAAATAATACACTCATAATTACAAGAAATACTTGTATGTAACAAGTATAAAAAGACACCAAAAATACATATACATGTTTCCTACATGTTCCAATGAAATGCTATTAAACGGACGAATCAACGAAATGGTCGAAACAATAATACATAACACTCGACGGCGACAATTGGGCGTATCGACATCGCGAGGAAAATTACTGCGATCTCGAGTCTAAAAATAACACATTTTTAGACACTTAACGAACACAAATCTATGAGGCTGATAACAAGAATCCGGAAAGTCAAAAACTATAAAAATTAGCAAGTATTTTCATATGAAAAATGAACATTTTAAAAGTTTATATACTTGGTAAATTTTTTAGTAAAATGCAAGATTATTTCTAATGGGCTCACAAAAATTAGATTTGGGCCAAGGCCCAATGACAAATCATTTGGGGCAGGCCCAGATTACTAAAATACATGGACTAGAGCCCAATGATAAATTATTTGTGGTAGGCCCAAATTACTAAAATACACGGGCCAAGGCCCAATGACAAGAAACATGGGCTCGGCCCAATGACATAAAAGACATGGGCTTGGCCCAATAACATTAAAACATGGGTTAGGCCCAATAACATGAAAGACATGGGTTCGGCCCAATAATATTAAAACATGGGTTAGGCCCAATAACATAGATGATATGGGCTCGGCCCAATGACATGAGCAAAGGCTCAATGACATGCGTGCGTGGCACGAGGACATGTGAAGGGCGAAGCCCGTTCACACATAATTCAATACACATAGAACACATGTATACACTTATATGAATTCAATATATATAACAATCGAGCGAATAAACTACCAATGCTCTAAAAATACAAAGTTGTTCAAAAGATGACAAGCGATAACATAATAAAGAATTCAAGATAAACAACTTGTACAAGGTCCGATAAGATCTAGTGTCTAATTAAGTTAGTACACATGTAGGTTATTCACACGTACGGACGCTCACTACGGTATTACATACAAGGAACGCAAATTTGTGAGTTCATGTCCCTCCTTTCAATGATTTAAATGTTTTGTTTTTAAAACAATCGAGGGGAAATACATGCTAAAACTATGGGTATGTTAGCTATGGGTTTAGATGATAACACGATCAATGTACATAAGTAGGATGATAACATAGTAACCATTAATCACTTAGTGACCAAGGTGCAAAAGGTGTAGATCTATTGAGCTTGAGACACGCTCCACTCCTGGTTGGTATACCCTGGAGTGCTTTTGTGATCCCAATGATGTCAAAGTTGTCTCGGGTTGGTTACGTACTTATGGTACATAATGTCAGGGGCTCGCTACCCATTGATAGATCCTTAAACTCCATAAATGCTATTAACATACCGGGATTTCATTACAAGAATACAAAGATTTCATATGATAACAATAACTACATGAACTCGCTCAACTTTTGTTGACTTTTTAAAACTACATGTATTTCAGGAAACAAGTCTTGAGCCGGTGATACATGATTGGATGCAATGATTACCTTTCTTACGTCACACGCAACACGCTTCTGCAACTAGCAGGGTGTGACAAAAAATGCGTAAAATGGGAGTAAAATAGGGGAATAAAACATATATATTTTATTGAATATCATGAGGCATTTCACAGATGTGAAAAGTTTCGTCGTATGGAGATCGGTGGCCATGCCGCCCTCGATTGGGAAGCTCTCGAGGAGGTTGACGAGGCGGCGAGAGCCTGACGGTTCATCGAAGACGATACTCCATGGGAGAGGTATATTATTTATTACTGTTTTTTGTTTGTTTTGTATACGACACGCTTACTAACCACACTGTGTGACAGGTTGTTCGATATTGCATACACGACGTCGTACAAGTTCATGGCGTGCGAGTTTTTGTTGACTTTCGACTTCGCTCCCAGGCCTGCAGACCAGCCAGAGGAGCTTGACGACCCCGACGACCCGTGGATAGAGGTCAGCTTTCGTCTAGTCGGCCAGTGGCATGTGATGTCACTTAGAGAGTTTGTCGTGCACTGCAGCCTTTACAGGGTGGAGGAGTTAGACACTGCCATCTACACTGAGGGCATCCATATGCCCCCTGTACGACTCTCTTGAGGTTCTGGCAGACGATCAGCACCCGTCGCTTCGGCCCGAAGTCGAAGTCGAGGGTTTCCTGGATCACCGATCCCCTGTATCGGTACCTGCAGACGCTTATTACCACATCCATTGCACCACGCAAGTAGAGTCGCGAGTGGTGCAATCAGGGGGATCTCTTTTACCTGTACTGCTTTATATGGGGGGAGACGTGCGCGCTCCATCGCTTCCTAGCCTAGTGGTTCGCGGCGGCGTTCCACAAGCAGGACAGGTCTGTGCTGTACGGGGGGGGGGGGGCGTACATCACACGTATCACCGTCTCGTTGAGCCTTTTTCCCCAGCAGGACCCATTATTCTTGGAGGGTGCGTGGTGGAGCCGGTCAGGTTGGTCCATCAGACCCTGATCGGCATGCACGTGACGCGTGACTTTCCTGGGCTCGGGCTGCGATTTATAGGGGCCGACGAGCAGGTGTTCATCCCCGCCGCTCTCCCAGACGAGTTACCAGAGTTGGCTCCAGAGCCGGCACAGGGTCAGGGTCAACCGGCAGATGGTGTTGCCGCAGAGGACGACGACGACTCCTCCAATGACGACGCTGGTGATCACGCTGACCTACCGGAGCCGCAGCAACCTGCATTTCCGATAGGTGCTCTACCATCGCAGCCGCGGCCACATGGGGTGCCTCAGTACCTCCAGCACGAACTCGACGAAGAGCTCGATCCAGTTGTGGCACGTGCGTTAGATCGGTTGGAGGCGCGGATGCATGCGCCGATGGACGCCGCTCACCGTCGTATGGAGCGTCTTATCATGCGGGCGATCTAGGCCGATATACAGGTGACTATGGCGCGTGATGAGCAGCCATTGCCGATACCGCCATTGTCACCTGTCCCTGTAGAGGATGCGGATTAGGGGGCGGGGACCTCAGGCACTCAGGGGCAGGGCCCTCAGGCACCACTCAGGATTCATAGGTTTAGGACCGTTGTACTTTTCTTGTATTTTGATGGTTTATGTATTTTGAACAATGTCCTGTGTATGTACAAACTTATTATGTAATTAAATTTGCAGTTTCAGTTTATTTGTATTTGTGATTGTTTATTTTAACTGTTTAGATTGGTATGCTTGGTTACGTACAATTCATAATACGATATTAAGTTAAAAATGTGATACGATACAACACGATACGCTTTAATACGATACTTAACGATATAAAAATAATAAAGATGTGATACGATACGACACGATATGCTATAATACGATACTTAACGATAAAAAAAATAAAGATTTTAAAACTCATTAAAACAAAAATAACCAATAATAAACACCAATAACAAACCCAAAACACCAAAAACCAAACACAACACACCAAAAATAAACTTCAAAAATTCAGTGCCTTAATACGCATCGTATAGGCCTATACAATGCGTATTATGTCAGCCGCCAGACAATATCTGCACCTGTCAGTCTGCCATGTTTTTTATTTTTTTCAATACGCAGCGTATAAGCCTATACAATGGATATTGCAAAAGCAAAGTGTGCGAATAGATAATGAGGTGTGCTAACAAAATCTCCCTGTAAAAAAACTGATGGGGGATATATAGATTGATGTCATCAAGTGGCAACTTGGCTGACATAATGTCATTGATATGACTGTATTCTCCAACAACATAGAAGTAACGTATGTACTGTTTCTACAAACAGCACAATCAAAATTTCTAGAGCTATATAAATTTGCAATCACATAACAAATTGAAAATGAAAAAAAGAAAAAGAAAAATGAAATTGTAAATCATTTCTGCTTAGACTTGAGAGGAACTCCTTTATACAGTTGCACTTTTTCTTTCAAGGCATCTCGCCTGGGGCGTGCCACGGTGTTGTTAGGATCAAACAGTAGGGCTTCCTCAAATGCTTTTAGAGCTGATTTGTATTCTTTTTTCTTTTCGTATGCATCACCCAAGTTGTTCCAAGCGGTGACATAACCTGGCTGAATCTTCACAGCTGTTTCAAGCTGAGATATTCCCTTGTCAGTTTTCCCATCACGAACATAACTCACACCCAAAGCATTGTAAACCTGATTTGTAGATCAAACCACTCGCTCATTTAAAGGAAATATTTTAGCTAAAAAGGTGCTCATTTAAAGGAAAGGTAGGTACCTGGGCAAGATCCTGGTCATCTCCATCCCATTTATCAATTGCTTGAAGCAAGTACTTTGTAGCAGCTGGATAGAACTTCCTTCTTAACATCACTGCCCCTAGCTCAAACAGCTCCATTGAACTTGCGTCACCACTCCTCACTTGTTCCTGGGATTTATTAAATCAAACCAGACTAAAAAAACATATAATACTCAAAATCAGAAAAGTAAAGTACCTGCAACTCTTTAGCAGAAAGATCAAGTTCTCTGCGGACAAGAACTTGTCGTATTACAAAAAATGTTCCAACACCAAGCAATCCTAACAACAAAAGAAGGTAGGACAGCTGGATTCCTAATTCAAATAATTCCCCGACATCATAAACAGGATTCATTTTCAGATGTTGGCTTGCTGCTGCTGCTGCTGGCTTTCCCCATGCCATTGATCCACTTGAAAACACTGACATCCTAATCAAATTCTTTTGTACATCTGGTAATACCACAGATGGATTTGAATCACATTTTACAACCAGAACCATAAAAACAACAAACTATGTCTAACACCTGTTAGATGTTTTAGTGTAATCAGGATTAACTTGGTGACCAAAGGGAATTATAATATACATCGAACAAGTTAGGAGGTGCGGGAGTGCACGCTTGTTCGAGTTGTTATAATTCCAAGTATTCGGGCGGAGCCCGAATGGGGGTTCCAAGGGGATTGGAAATGCCTTGGTTAAAATTACTTTTCTTAAAAATCGTCATAATTTTCAAATAAAAATTGAAGGCATTTTGGAAGCAATTTTAATTTTTAAAAGAATAACTGCCAACAGGCAGTTACCAGCCTTTCATCCCCAAATTCGAAATTAGGGTTCTTGGTCACTCTCTGGTTCATTCACAAATTTCACATCACACACACATACTGTTTGTTCGATTTCTCAATCAGAGTTGTAACCGTTTGAATTATTCGGGAGAACCACTGAAATAATTTGATCTGAGAGTGATTACACGCCTCTCTGATTATCCGTGTTTACAAAATTCCCCAACACCCATTAAGAATCCATACATTTTGACCCGTACATACCCAGCAAGGTGACAATTCATAAATGCCCACGCCTATCACCATTCAAATGTTAGAAATCAACCAAACATATAACGTCGGATGAGTCGAACTTGAAGAGTGGAAAGGTACACAATAATACTTATCCTGTATATTGATATTCATAGTATGGTCGTTCATCGCCTACCTACCTACTACGTCTATTTTGCAATTCTCTCTATGTTCCTATTCCTAGAACTGATTCCAAAATAACCAATCGTAATTGGTCTCTTCGTCTACTTGAAACTTAAATTGCCTCTCTGAAAGTTCCTTTATGGCCTTAAGTCCTAGAGCTTGGTTTGGATAATCACAATGACATCAAGTTGTAATTACTGATTTTGATTATGTTTCAGATTACATTCAAACTGGAGTCTTTGTGCTTGTCTGTACTGTCCCAAGATGACTGTTTCCGGTTCTAGTTCAGTACCTTTCAATATCTTTACTTGGTTCCCATTAATATTTTCCAAAAGAACCATCCAGTCTCAACAAGAATCCTTATGGGTAACAAATTGCAATTTGAGTTTCTCTACCTTTCCACTTTAGTTTATTTGGTTTTCAAATTTATTTGGTTTTCAAGTTTATCACCTTTAATCCCAGTTTTTTTGAGAGGACAATTGGTGGTCTCACTGTAATTTTGGTTTGTTAATTCTAGTGGTCAGTACACATGTGTTCACAAACTCTATGAAAGGTTCACTGGTCGAATACAGTATTAACAAGAATGGAGAGTAGGAGCCCGTCTCATGGGGGAGTGTTAGAATTTCAACCAAACAAAGGTACCCATGATTAAAGGCGACCTTGTTTTGAATTTCAACAAAGAAAAAGTAGTTTTTGGTTATTGTCATTGGACAGTTGCTCGGTTATTTCCAAATGTGGATCAAACTAAGTTCCAAGAAAACGAACTAGGTTTTTGAATTAACACAAAAGAAAATGTTGCATTTTTTGTTCCATTGAAACGTGTTACCTAATTATGTGACAAATGAAGTAACTTATACCAGAACGAAGAGATTTCTTGACCACGTCCTGTTAACATGTGATGAATATTTTAACATTTCTTTGTCATCTTGGTGCACTGTGTATATTGAGCATCAACAACATATACATATGCATATGTAACACCACAAAATAGTATTATAGCTTTACAGGGGTTTACCAGAGATTTTAGCTGTCTGAAAAGTTCCCATTTCTCTTCTACACGCCTGTTTAAAGATAAAAGAAAAAAACCCTAAATTTTAACAAAGGAATTCCCTAAGTTTGTGTGAAAACCGGTTACCTTATCCAAACTAAATCCATAAAATCCCTTTTACTTGATCTATTAGTTAATTAATTAATATACCCATCTGGGGAAAAATTCCCATTTATCTACAAATTTACAGGTGAAGAAGACAGACAGACAGAGAGAAACCTGAAGGAAGAAATGTTGACGAGTGATGGGAAGTTTGCGGAGAATGAAGACAGAAGCATGAGACCCAATTAGCGGTAGCTTCAGAGGAGGCGAAATTCGTGATTGAAGAAGGATCATTGTTTCTTCTTCTTCTTCGACTACTTAGAGATAGCGGATGGGGTGCAGGAAATTTGTTACGCTCAACAAGATAAGTTTATCTGTGTTTTATTTCCGCATGTATTGCCATTCGCAAATTTTCAACACATACAAATACACTAGGTTATATCCCCGTAAGCTTCACGGGTTATGAATTTTGTTAAAAAATTTATATCTATAAAAATCTTTATCTACCCGTGTATAACACGGGTTGAACAATTTAAGTTGTATAAAATATAAAAATCTATTAATATACCTTAAAAACACCTGTTATAGTATGCAATTTGACTTATTACCAACAAAGTGTAACCTTTGATTTATTAAAGAAAAAATACAACCTGCTGTAAAGTGCTAGCAACAATGAATAAAATACAACTTGTGAATAATATTTAAGTACAGTTCCTTTAGGTACATAATGTGTATTTACATGGAAGATATAGAAAAAACAATCTGTTTATTTTTAGGCTTCCAAGGATCATTTTTGTTGCTTGGTCTTCTCTATATCTGCCATAAGGGATATATCTTCAAATGAGAAGTTGTGTTTTTAGTGTTTTTGAATAGCCTTGTTTCCGCGCAAACGATAACTTGGCACTATCTGCTATATGTAAAAGGGGAAGGTGCATGTACGATACCTTGTTTTGGCATCAGTTGGAGTAGGTCTATAATGTTACTCTGTTTCTTTAAGCATGTAGAAGGGCCTAGATCTGTCATTTTTTCTTTCTTTGTGGAAGAATAAATAGGTTGATAAGGGAAACATGCCCTTTGAATGGACAACATAGATCATGTCTGGCAGCAATAGAATCCGTATTCTCAATATTTGGATTAATATGAACAACCATTGCAGTTGTAAAACGTACATGAAGCTTACCTGTTAAAAACCGACAAATATAACTCTTTTGAGTATGTTAAATCTTTTTTTTGTTTACACATTTGGTAACCTTCATGGATGTTAATGCTACTATAACCGAAGGGGGTTCACGCATAGCTTCTTTGTTGAATACAGTAGTTATTTCGTCCCAAAAGTGACTTCGATTAATTTGTTGTTGTGAAAATAAGGATCACTATTGTGTGTAAGAAACATTAGGTGATGAAAGAAAAGACTCACCTCAGGTCTTCAACTTATATTTTTAGCAAGATGCTACCACCTATTCATCAGCAAATAATTATACAAATGAACGACTATAGATATCCAATGTAAGTTGTCGACTATAGATAACCGGAGGGGGCGATGGAATTGGCGTCTTTAATGAGAGACTATTTGCTCCAACCATGAAATTGTAAATCAGATATTCAATTCAGATTTCATACATATTAAATTCCGATTTCAATGTTGGTACTGAATTTGCCCCAAAAATTTGAATAAAAATTGACCAGACGAATTGACAAGTGCAAAAACCGTTGAAGTGTCAGACGGGTAGAAATAGCAGCTGCTCGACTACGACCAGTGGTATGATATGTGCACTTGTAGTCCAAACAGTTCCTAAAACCCGGAGAAAAAAAATCATAAACTCCTTACAATTGTGACATTTAACTTTGACTAAAAAACTCAATATAGAGGATAAAAATTTACCAGTTCTTTTAGAACGACCGTTGTCATCAAAGCATTTCGACGAACCAAATCCTACCATGAGCTTGAACACTTGTTGGTGCTTCCCGACATCACATCCAACTTGCACAGTTTGCTTGATATCCACTGTGGTAAATGAAAAAAGAAGTAACAAAGAGATGAGTTTGGCGACCTTACTTTTACATTTTAAAAAACAATGTAGCAAAATTAAATTGGTCGTAAGCTAAGTAATTTTGATGGCAGAGAACACTCAACAAAGCAGAGGAAAAAAACATATAAGATGAACCAAAGAATTCAAATACACCATATATTTGCTGGAAAAAAGAGCCTATTGTTTATCTTTAAAATAAAACAATACCCCTTTATGAACATGTAAACTGCCTTTGTTTATCCTCACATAAAAATGGCAAAAAAGGATAATTAATGGAAACCCAAATTACAATCTATTAAAGTCACAGAACCCAAATTCTATTTAATCAGAGAAAAGCTTGTTAATATTTTTACCATACTCGTCATGTTGGTAATAGTATTAAACCAAGAACCAGGGTTGAGCTAATCATACTATACATAAATTGAATTCATGAATCTTACCTGGCCAAAACGCTTCCCAGATTGGAGCAGTGGCGTCACGGACAAGAACCGAACAAGAACGTGTCACCTTATTCTTCACTAAGAAACCCTAATCGAACACCCTTTCTTTGCATCTGACTTTCATTGACAGCGGGTTAAATCACTTAAGCTTACAGACAATTAATACAAGAACAATTCCATACCTGATTGTGACTGGCTTCCTACCATCATTTCAAATTCTCAAAATCCATTCAAAGCCCTTGAATCTGTAATTGAAAACACCAACGATTAATGATTTTCACCGCAATCATGTACCGAATTTTTACACAAAAAGTTGATAATTCTAGAAGAAGAAAAACTTCAAGCACAAATCTTTATTAAAGATGTTCATCAAACTCACCTTCACTACAAAAAGATTTGAACTTTATGAGAAAAAACAAAACTTTACTAATGAAGAAAGCACAATTTAGGATGCAAGTAGTCATTTTTAAGAAAAAACAGAAACACCCACAAAGATTCAGGTTAGCCCTTTTCAACCAGAGTAAAGTACATATATTCTTAATGCATAATTTGAACAGATAATTAGGTATTACTTTGAATTTGAAAATTGTTGCTTTGTACTGAAGCAATACCAATTTTAAGCTTCAAAAACAGCGTTTTTCCACTTCACATAGTACAATTAAAGAGTAAACAATATAATTCTTACAGGTTTTAGACATACAAATTACCAACTAATAATTTGTTCTTTCAAAACCTAATTTCCCATAGATTTGACTTATACTAACCCTGTTTTACCAAAGATCAAACCATAAGATTTAAACACTATTTTTTCACAAAAAAAAAAAAGAATAACAATTTCAAGCAATTTAGGTTTTGAGAATTACCATTTTGCAGTCAAAGATTTGATCTTAGAACCCCAAATTAAAGAACAAATACATGTGAAATCTTTGAAAAAAAAAATGTTATTTAAGAGACAATAAAATACCCACAAAACATTTACTCTCAAAATTCAATTTTCCCCCAAATCAAAAACCCTTAACATTGCCCACCAAAGATTTAATCCCAAAACACCATTTTTCAAACAAATAAAGATAAATCTGAAGAAAACTTTAAAGAACATCCACCACAAATAATCTTGAAAACAATAAATTTCAACATTAAAATGCTTAATAAATAAGGGACTCAACGGTCAAATGATATCATTCAAAAAGGGTAATGAAGAAAACCAAAATCAGTTAAGAATCATGACAAGATTGAAGTTAAATTTAAAAAAGTTTAGAACTTTACCAGCAGCAGCCTCGTATGAAGATGATCAATCTTGAAAGTATCAACTCTGTGAAGAAGGATAATTGCATTAAAAAATTACAAAAAAAATTGAAAAAAGAAAAGCGGTTCTTTTTTTTTTCTTCTGCTTCGAATCCCTGGTAATGTTTACAATCTTCATTACACAAACCAAACTAAAAACCGATGGAACATGTAATTAGAGGAGAACTTACCGGAGCTTCGTTGGTGACTTCGCCGGAACCCTAGCTACCATCGCGGGAAGCGGCGGCTAGGGTTTTCTGGCATTGTCTTTCTCCTCATTTTAACCATGGAACCGTCAACAATGTATGGTGGCTGTTAAGGACCACCACTGTCACACCGTATAGAAGCCTGTAACCGGATCATCACCACCATCACTCTCTCCCGTCCCTCAAGGGTTGCAGACCTTCATCGATCTGGTGAAATCCTCACAGATCTGGTCATGAAACGGCATCTGGTGAGAGATCTTGAATGATATTCTTGATGATGAAGTTTTGTGAGATCTGTGAGATGTGGGAGATTATGAAGATGAAAGAATAGTGAAAGAATGAAGGAGAGAGAAGGAGCGCTATGGTTTTTAGGGTTTCGAGAGAATGAAGGAGACTGAAAGGGGAAGAGAGAAATAACTCGGCTTCTAGGAGAGAAAGAGAGACACACGTGATTTGAAATTGAAATTTGAATGGAAATTTTGAACCTGACCGCCCAAAAGATGTTTGCATGAAACAAAAGTCTATCCAGTATCCAGTATCCAGTATTAATAATACATAAAAATTCAAAAATCTCACAAATTGACACATGGATTAGAAGGTGGGAGGGATTGACAAGTAGGAGAGAGAGAAGGGAGGGCTCTTGTGGTGTTGACAAGTAGGATTTTAAAGCTTTGATTTATTATAATAGAGAGAAGTGTCGGCGCTAACAGTAAAAGTGTCTGGTTGGTCAAAAGTGGCGGCTTCTTTTGTTGCCATAAAATAAAATAGTTATTTATAAGTCTTGCCAAATTACGATTTTATCCCCTGTTTAAAATTACGATCTTGCCCCCAGTTCGAAATTAAATTTATACTTTGCCCCCCAGCTTAAATTTACGATTTTGCCTTGGTTAAAAAAAATTATAGTTTTGCCACAGCTACAATCCTGCCAAATTACAATTTGGTTCCCAGTTTAAAATTACAATTTCGCCCTCGCTTCAAAATAAAATTTTTGTTTTGCCCCCAGGTAAAAATTACGATTTTGTCCTCAGTAAAATATTACGATTTTGCCCCCAATTCAAAATAAAAAAATGGTTTTGCCCTCAGTTAAAAATATTATTTTTACCCCCATTTTAAAATTACAATTTTACCCAAGCTAAAGATTGCAATGTTGCCTTAGTTTTTTTGGCCAAAACTATGGTAGTGTTTTATTTTACTTTGTTTACTCAATTTAGTTTTTATTCGTCCCAAACAGCTGCCTAGCACTCGCTAATTGTTCCTGACAAATTATTGTTTTGCCCCTAACTCTAAATTACACGCTTACCCCCAGTTCAAAATAAAATTATGCTTTTGCCCCCAGCTAAAATTTATGATTTTCCTCTCGGTTCAAAATTACGATATCACCCTCAATTCAAAATTACGTTTTTTTGCCCCCAGTGCAAAATAAAAATATGGTTTTCCCCTAGCTTACTCTCGGGAAAAAAAATTTGATTTTTCCCCCAAGTAAAAATAAAAATATGACTTTGCCCCCAGCTAAAAATCATGTCAAGTAGCTGCCTAACACTCTTTTTAGTTTTTCTTTCTAGCAAAACTATGGTACTATTTTTTTAATTGGTTATGAATTATTCGGTCATTGCCCCGCAACGCGGACGGGGCAACACCTAGTTCTATAATATAAGGGTGAACCGAGTCCCAGGTAAACTCCATCGGTAAACACCTTTACCGAAGCGGTAAACCACCACCAACAACCTCTTTATCGATTTTGGTTGAAGGGTTCGGTGAAGCTACACCGTTTCGGTGAGAGGGAGGGAAGGAGGGGAGAGATGAGTGTGTGGTGGGGTACATTACTTCTCAACCAATCACACATTTTTTTAAATAGTTTACCTAAACCTTATTAGGTAAACCACTCTCAACCTTTTTGAGCATTAGGTAACTTATTTAGGTGAATTAACATATCAATGTGTGATTGGGTGAATTAGAAGTTTATAACCACTCTCACACCCTAACATTTGATAAAAGTTATTATGAATAGTCAATTGTTTGGAAAATAATTTGATATTAATTACATTTTTGTCATTTTAACCTTATTCTCTTTTGTGGTCATTTGATTTAACAGATAAATTTGTATTTTTTCTATTTATTATATATGTATAATTTTAAATCTCATAAGTTACTTTATTTTCTCTATTTATATCTATATAAATTTTGTTAGGAAAGTTTTATATTTAGTTATAGGAATGTATTTATTTATTTATTTGTTTATTTTTTTGTTCTTTTAATTCAAAAATATTCTAGACTTGGGCTTTTTCTTTCGATTATTGTAGCAAGTGAGGGTACCTTAAAGAAGCAAAACGATACCAACCGAGTTCTCGTTAAAACACACATGGTGTTAATTACTACTTGCACACCTTGGAAAATTAAGGGCATGTTTGGCTATTTAAAACAACTTATTGACTTATTGGCCTTTTGAAAAGTCATAAGCTCCAAAATGATGTTTGGCAATAAGGGTGTATGTGAGGGGAAAAAGCCAATAAGTCACTCCATACTGACTTTTCCAAAAACTCAATTAGTCAATAAGTTGTTTCAAAAAGCCAAACATGCCCTAAATTGACACCTTCAATACGCATCGTATAGGCCTATACGATGCATATTAGGTGAAATTCAAACTTCAAGGTCAGTTAAAGGCTAACAATGTCCCCATCATGCGGAGTAATACGCATCGTATAGGCCTAGACGATGCATATTAGTACTAGGTTGTCCTTCAAAGCTGACAGCTAGGGTTCACATGCAACTCCAATACGGATCGTATAGGCCTATACGATCCGTATTATGTACTGTTGCTCTGTTGGAACTTTTGAGATTGTTCATACTTGTACTGGATTAGTTTTATAGTTGTTTGTAGCTAATTTAATAGTATAGGGGCTTATTTTGTAATTTCATGAAACTAGAAATCCTGAATTGGTGTAGTTAAGATTCCAGCATAATTATAATTATGCTAGCAAGTCAGTTACTATATATAGCCCAAGCATTGTAGCTTTAGCCAAGCTTTTGGCTCTTTGGTGAATAAAGTGTGGTTTACATTAAATCTCTAGATTGTGTGCTCAAATCAGTATTCCAAGGTGCTTTATTGATTCATATTCTTGTTTGGATTCCATACTACACTTGTTGTATTCATCAATCCATTAGCTTCATCTTCATTCTTGATTATTCTTAACTTTTTCATAGTTCAAACACTCAATCAATAGGTGTTTTGGACTAAAACAACCAACCACTGTGATCCGGATTGATATTGGGATCTACAATTTGGTATCAGAGCCTTAGTGCTCTTGGTTGTTGTGTTCTTGTTAAGATTTTTCAAAGTTTTAAAGGTTTTTCAAAGTTTCAAGGTTTTTCAAATTTTTGGACTTAAAATGGATTGATTTGGTGTGTTTAATCGTTAGGTTGTTGTTAATATATGATTAGGGAGTCATTTTGGACATTTTGATGCATCAAAACATGGTTTTTGAGCTGTTTTTGAGTGATTAGAGGGTTTTAGTTCGTGTTAAACCCTCTGTCCAGCGAAATTAACTTGAATACAACGAACAAGTTTTGAATACAACGAACTTAATTTTGAATATAGCGAAGTAAATTTTGAAGACAGCGAAGAAGCGTTTGAACATAAGCGAACATTCTTTGAAATCATCGCAGAATCATTAATTTCGCCGACCAAAACTCGAGCGAAATTAACGATTACCGGTGAAATAGTGCCAAGTGACCCTTTTTGCGATATTATCGAAGGCGACTTCGAGAACCGTGATATAGAACCACAGCGTTCGTATCACGGTATACGGCGAAATAAGCCAAACCAACGTGTGTGCTATTTGTATCATCGGAATTAGCTTGTTCGCTCGTGCAGGACATCTCCGTGTACCAGCGAAGATAGCAGACCAGCGAAGACTTTCGGCGAAATTGATCGTGCTTCTCTGTTCTCCGGCGAATTTACTTCATTTACCAGCGAATTTGTTCCTCCAGCTGATTTGTCAGCGAAGTTAAACTCTGATCAGCTTTCCTTTGTCAAAAGCAAGCCAAGATGTCTTTGAATCAGCTAAGTCCAATTGCTCAGGCTAAACTTGAGACTAGAACCACTACTAGGCCACCAAAGTTGAAAGGAGCTGAAGATTTCAGTACATGAAAGACTCGTATTCAGTCGTTCTTCGAATACACGGACTACAACTTGTGGCTCTCAGTCACCGCTGGACCCCACATTCCAACGGTTGTTCGAGGAGATGCGGTAGTTGCTAACAATGACGCAACAACCTTCACTGACGAAGACAAGGCTCTAATCCAACGTGATCGCCGTGCTCATGCGGCTTTAACCATGGCTCTATCAACTAATGACTACAATATGTTGAAGAACACCAAACTGCAAATGCACTCTGGAATGCATTGATTGAGTATTATGAGGGGAATGAAGAGCTGATCGAAAGCAAGAGAGACATGGTGCAGAAACAATACGACATGTTTTGTGGAGTTCGTGGATAAAGTCTCTCGGATCATATCAGTCGCTTTCTGAATATGATGACCAAAATGAAGAAGGCAGGAAATCCTGTCACTAACCGTGCTGCCATTAAGAAGCTGTTGGATTCACTCCCTAAGGAATGGAGTTTGCAATGCATGATGATCAAGAAGGATTTCTTCAATAATCCAAATCCTGTCACTCTGTCCGACTTAATCAACACTCTAAGAGCTTTTGAAATGGATGTCAACAAACGTGAAATGAACACTGCTGGCTACACCCCAAAGGCTAATCAAACCTCTACTGGAATGAAGAATGTGGCATTCCTTGCTTCAGGCGGCTTCAGTCAACAAGCTTCCGACTTGATCTACGCAAACGCTTCCGCAAGCGCATCAAAATCTCCACAACCTAGTGAGAAGACTATCACGGTTGGTGATACATAAGCGTTGAAGGTGTCTACTGAAAACGTGGCACTTTTTAACATGTTTCTGAGTAGCTATGAAGCTTTAATGTCTGGAGAGCTGAAGAAGGAGATGTTCACTGCTGAAGACATGTATCAGGTTGATCCAGATGACATGGAGGAAATGGATCTGAAATGGCAGATGGCCATGATCACTTTAAGGTTGAAGAAATTTCAAGACAAGACCGGAAAGCGTTTGGGTCTTGGAAAGGCTGGTTTTGATAAATCCAAACTGAGATGTTACAACTGCAAGAATCTGGGCCACTTCAAGTGTAACACCCCCAAAAATACCACCTGCGGAAACCCCGCGAGGCGTGTTACACATCAGAGTCTGAGCCACCAATCACATTGAACCAATGATAAATATTTAAGTAAAACATGTCATTAATTGCCAAGGTTAAATGTCAAACATAATATCAATTCACAAAGGGTTATATAGCGGAAGCATGTGAAAAGGCGTTTAGCAATTGTTTCATAATAAAACTCAAAACCAATGTATCAATTATAAGTAATCCAATAGCTTCGATCCATGACCACTCCATCACTCCCAGATAGCAAGTCCATGTCTTGTATTCTAACGACCTGCAAGCATGCAGACAAGTGTGTCAGACGACGCTGGTGAGTTCAAGTTTAGTTAACATGTTTTGTTACCAGATGTATGTTAATGCGATTCAACGTTGCGATACGATGTTGCTCATAACATGCTAGATACCCTAGGGAGTGTGCCCATATGTATCCGGGGAGTGTGCCCCTTAACAACCCCAATGCTCCTAACCAAGCATTGGTAATGATCGATCCCATGTACAATAACCAAGACCCAATTACATTGTTTACCCAAGATTCCCTTTCCAAACGTTTACTAGTTGTCCCAAACCACCGGGACGCATGCTTGAGAAATGAAGTGAACTCACCTTGATTTGCTCGGTATGTTACAGTAAGTGCTCACAAACAATCAGTCAAGTCCTACGGTACGTATATGTATATTGTGACATCTGTGCCTCCAAGACCATCGAACAAATACCAAATCAATGAAATATTGTATTTCATACTTGGAATTTGTATAAATATGTGTATCGTTTACACATATCAATTCTCGTTCGATTTCAAGCTCTAAATCGCTTTCTGGAAGGTTATACGTGATCTGATGCGTAAATATAACCAGTTTAATGCAACAAACACTCCGGAATAGTGACATAGGATTAACATACCTTAAATAACCTTTACATAACTTAGAAATAAGTTTTGGATGGTTTGGTATGCCGAAATCAAGTTTATTCGATCGCAGGGACTATTTGTGTCAAACTGCGAAACTATACCGATTCGTATGGTGTCGAACAGTCCGGAACTTGATCATAAGTTAAACATACCATATATAACCTAAAAATGGCTTAGAAATAAGCTTTGATAGGTTCGGTGTGCGAAAACATGCTTATATGATCTTTCAGGGACTAAAAGTGTCAAAAACGACGTAAGTTTGCATTTTCGCGCATATCTTACGTTCTGGACACATCTGGACATCCAAAATTTTTGTACACACTAGAATATTTTTATTTTAGTGATCGCCATGCAAAAATTCCATTCGTCGCTTAATTTGGATCGGTTTTGCGTTCGTTACGACTTCCGTCGTAATTAACCGAACAACGCAATTTTACGATCAAACGAACCGACATCCGAGATGTTTTTGAGCATGTTTTGAGTCCCCTATACTTTAACTTCATTTTAGAGCCTTGAAATGAGGATAACGGGGTTTAAACGCATCGAAAAAGGCTTTAAACACGTGCAGGGACCATTTCTGCCATTTTTTGAAACTTTGCTGAACCTGATACATGGTAGCGTAGCGCGAGCACCAACTGCCTATGCCGTCGCGCTATGCGAGCATCACATCTGGGCAGAAAGTGTGTTTTCAGCAACAGTTTGTAAATTCAGGGGCCAATTTTGCAATTTCTTTGTGTGGTAACCAAGTTACCACCTCTCCAAGGCTTTGCACCTGCTCCTAACAAATGTATGGTTGTGATTTCATGCTTAATGGCTAAGAAAAACACTTGGAGTGATCTTGTTCTTCATGTCTAACTATAAATACCATGCTCCATCAACTCATTTCTTTGCTCATTCACTCATTCCTCTCTTCACATCTGCTTTGGAGCTCTCTCTCAAGCATTTGGGACTTTGTCTTCTTGTAGAAAAGATAGCAAGGACCTTAAGTGAGCTTCTTTCATTCTTTTTCTTGCTTTTTCCTTATGTAGTGCAGAAAGTCAAACAGTTTGGCCAACAGTTTGACTTTCGGTTTTGACCATTAATTGGTCAAGTCAAAGTTCAATTGAACTTTGACACGTGATTGTAATCACGATAGTTATAATCCTTCGCGATTATAACCGCTGATTACCACGTTATCTAGTTGTAGTGTCGAGTCAAAGTTTCGGTCAAAATGCGTTTTAGCACGCATTTTGCAACGGAACTACTTTAGGGTATCAAAACACTTTGTTTTGATACCAAATCAGTAGGTTAGACATGTTTTGACATGTCTAACTCGACACTATTAGTTTGTGCTTGTTTAGGGTCGTAAGATATGCGGTCTAAACAACCGCTTATACTTCCGAACCCGACCCGTTTGGTCGATCTTTGGATCCGACCAAGCTTAGTTAGTGATCATAATTTCATAGGGAATAACCACTGAGGTTATACCTTATGATCACATAGGATTGGTTAGTCATATGCTTGTTAGCTTGTATGCCCATAGGAAATGACCAAAATGCCCTTTTGAAGCATAAATCCGTATTTTGACTATGTGAACATAATTTTGACATATAACCTGATTTAGTAACATGTTTAGGGATTATTGGGCATGTAAGACTTGGCATAGCACATAGTTAACCATCCGAACATAGTTTTACGCTAATGACGCCTTATAGTGACTTATGTTACCATAATGTGTCGAAACGGGTCAAAAGCACTTAGGTAGGCCTTTCAATCAGAATGTTGGGACTATTAAATCATACCATATGAGTTTAATTACTCATTTGATTTATAGAACCTCATTCTATCCTATCTCCCGATTTAGGTGTCGATTTATTTATCTAGCAATCCGATACTAGGTACCACTTGATTCCTTGATTGCCCGTGCATCGATAGTTCACAAAATCAAGGATACCCTACGAATCTCAAGTGAGTACATAGTTCCCCTATTTTATTGTTTTCAATTGTTTTGGGGTGAAACATATGTACAAAACGATTTTAAAGGTTTAAACGATGATTTCAAAAACGATTAAGATGGTTTATACAAAACTAATAACGATTTCAATAAGGTGAACAAGACTTGTTGGTTGTATTTACATAACAAATGACATTCATTAGCTCTGATCAAGCCGACCAGTATTAGGTTATGGTACCATAGGATCTGACAAATCCCGTTATCAGACGACACCCATGGTTATGTGTGGGGGTTATGTAGGTAACGACTGAACCTGATGATTGTTAACTTACCCTTTGGTGGTTTGTTAATACGAAACGAGAAACGAGTTAAACGAGTCACGAAGGTTTGAATGTTGTTAACGAGACGACCAAAAGTATTTTTCACTATTAAAACGAATACGATTTTGGGTCGAGTTAAACGATTTGAAACGAGATACACGATTTGAAACGAGATAAACGAATTAAACGATTGGCTTTGGGTAGTGATTAAATAATGGGATGAGTGTAATATGATAGAATCATGGTAGATACGCCGCTGGTACTTCTTATATATAAGTGATTCTATCATATTACATTGCGTGTCATTATTTAGTGCACTTGGGAAAACGATTTGAAACGATATCACACAACGAGGTTTTCGAAACGATATAAACCATACGAGTTTTATTAACGAGCCTTTACGAGATGTTTCCGAATTATTTTACTAAAACAAATGTTTTTGGGTTAGGAGTCATGGCTACGAGATTTTATAAACTATAACCATCTTGATTTGAGTTGGTTAAACTATGTTGCAATACACTTTTCAAAACGAGGTTTGTATTTTGACTCTTGTAGTCTAACGAGGTATTGCAACATACAAACAAGCCATGAACCCGATACTCCCACAAAACCTATGTACTCGCCAGCAATTTCTTTGCTGACTTTACTTTTTTTTACATATGTTTCAGGTGATATTGCTTGATGTTGCTTGTTAGGAAGTTTGTGTCACATAGGACCTGGACGAGGCCTTAGTGACTTAAAAACAGTCATAACAATATGTAGTTTGTTTGTTTTGATTTAAAGACAATGTACATTACATAATAATTCAATAAAACAAAACATTTGGTTACCATGGTTATGAAACAATAATTCTGTTACAGCACTCCCCGACGTTTCCGCCACGGTTTGTTGTTTTAACGTGGTCGGGGTGTGACAGAAGACCCGGCCGCGTAAAATAACAAACCGCGGCGGAAACGCCGGGGAGGTGAGTGGCGACAGAATTATTGTTTCAACAACCATGGCAAATAAAGTTATGTATTATTAAAATTTAAAGTTACATTGTCTTTGAGTTCAAACTAAACTAACATAATAGCTGTCTTTTAAGTCACTAAGGCCCGAGTCCTCCTAAGTGTAGCACAAGCATCATCATGCATTAGCACCTGAAACACATGTAAAAATAGGTACGTCAGCATAAAAATGCCTGTGAGATACATAGGTTTTGTTTATGCAGATTCATGACTTGTATTTGAAAGGAGAGTTTAATAAAATGTAGTCATGAACCTTGTAAAATGTTTTCCTTTGTAAAACCATGTGAAAATCAATGAAAATCATATGATGATGAAATGATAATGCATGGTTAAATGAATAACCAAGTAAAAGTGAATTTGTATAAAATATGTAATTTGTAAAACAATGTCATGTTTATGTATGAAATGTTTCATGTATTGCCCAAGTGGTTTATATAACGCAACGATGTATAATACGATAAAAGCACTTATATATAGGAAGTACCAGCGGCGTATCCACCATGCTTTTATCATATAACACATAGCCCCGTTACATAAGTCACTTATCAATAACCAACCAAAATGTCTTGTTCCATGTCAATATGTGTATGTGTAAACCATGTACAATGTCATGTGTATCATGTAAAACCAATGAAATGCATAGCAAGTAGGAAATCCTCTACTTAACTATGTAATGATGTCTAATGTGAAAACAAATGTCATGTATGGTGAATAACTAGAAGTTACTCAACCCCATAGAAAATGTACAAAACATGTTTTTGAATAAACCTAAGTTTAAATCAAATGTTATGCTTTGCAGAAAAACAATGCTTTATGATTACAAACATTTATGCAGTAATGTTAATCGCATACATTCAAGCCTTGAGACTGTGGCGACAAACCCTTAAACGAATTAAAGGTTCATCTAAAGTTATGTAGTCGGATTCTGTCATCCCCAACTTCCAAACAAACCCAGGAAGTCGGAAACGGGAGTTGTCAATTCCTATGGTACCATTACATAAGTCCGAGTGGCGTAGCTAATGTTAATGAATGTATTATTGTCCCGATTGAACATACCAAATGTCATAACCAATGTAGCATGTGAAAACCATGTACTAGGAATGCTAAGTAAACATGCCTAGTAGAAATGTTCATGTAAAACAATGTGCTAGCATGCTCAGTAAACATACATAGCAGAAACGTCATGTAAAACAATGTGCTACATATGCTAAGTAAACATATGCAACAAATGTGTAACAAATCAATGTGCTAGCATGCTTGACATACATAGCAAAACACAATGGAAAGCATGTACTATATATGTACTAGGTGAAACTAGCATGTTTATGTCATAAAAGCATGAAATGCACAAAAGTAACATGTATGTACATGTGTATCACCCCAAAATATTTGAAAACGGTAAAAGAGGGGAACTATGTACTCACTTGGGATTGCTAATTAGTCTTGAGAATAAGACCAATTTAAGCTCCAAGGGTCACGGAATCAACCGGCACCTAGTATAGGTAACTATGTTAATAAACGGCTCCTAAATCGGGAGATAGGATAGAATGAGGTTCTATAAATCAAATGAGTAATTGAACTCATATGGTATGATTTATTAGTCCCAACATTCTGATTGGAAGGCCTACCTAAGTGCTTTTGACCCGTTTCGACACATTATGGTAACAAAAGCTACTATAAGGCGTCGTTAGCGTAAAACTATGATCGGATGGTTAACTATGTGCTATGTCAAGTCTTACATGCCCAATTATCCCTAAACATGTTACTAAATCAGATTACATGTCAAAATTATGTTCACATAGTCAAAATACGGATTTATGCTTCAAAAGGGCATTTTGGTCATTTCCTATGGGCATACAAGCTAACAAGCATATGACTAAGCAATCCTAGGTGATCATAAGGTTATAACCTCAGTGGTTATTCCCTATGAAACTATGATCATTAACTAAACTTGGTCGGATCCTAAAAGATCGACCAAACGGGTCGGGTTCGAAAGTCTAAGCGGTTGTTTAGACCGCTTAACTTACGACCCTAAACAAGCACAAACTAATAGTGTCGAGTTAGACATGTCAAAACATGTCTAACCTACTGATTTGGTATCAAAACAAAGTGTTTTGATACCCTAAAGTAGTTTCGAGGCAAAATGCGTGCTAAAACGCATGTTGACCGAAACTTTGACTCGACACTACAACTAGCTAACGTGGTAATCAGCAGCTATAACCGCGAAGGATTATAACTATCGTGATTACAATCACGTTTCAAAGTTCAATTGAACTTTGACTTGACCAATTAATGGTCAAAACCGAAAGTCAAACACTGTTTGACTTTCTGCACTACATAAGGAAAAAGCAAGAAAAAGAATGAAAGAAGCTCACTTAAGGTCCTTGCTATCTTTTCTACAAGAAGACAAAGTCCCAAATGCTTGAGAGAGAGCTCCAAAGCAGATGTGAAGAGAGGAATGAGTGAATGAGCAAAGAAATGAGTTGATGGAGCATGGTATTTATAGTTGGACATGAAGAACAAGATCACTCCAAGTGTTTTTCTTAGCCATTAAGCATGAAATCACAACCATACATTTGTTAGGAGCAGGTGCAAAGCCTTGGAGAGGTGGTAACTTGGTTACCACACAAAGAAATTGCAAGATTGGCCCCTGAATTTACAAACTGTTGCTGAAAACACACTTTCTGCCCAGATGTGATTCTCGCGTAGCGCGACGGCATAGGCAGTTGGTGCTCGCACTACGCTACCATGTATCAGGTTCAGCAAAGTTTCAAAAAATGGCAGAAATGGTCCCTGCACGTGTTTAAAGCCTTTTTCGATGCGTTTAAACCCCGTTATCCTCATTTCAAGGCTCTAAAATGAAGTTAAAGTATAGGGGACTTAAAACATGCTCAAAAACATCTCGGATGTCGGTTCGTTTGATCGTAAAATTGCGTTGTTCGGTTAATTACGACGGAAGTCGTAACGAACGCAAAACCGATCCAAATTAAGCGACGAATGGAATTTTTGCATGGCGATCACTAAAATAATAATATTTTAGTGTGTACAAAAATTTTGGATGTCCTGATGTGTCCAGAACGTAAGATACGCGCGAAAATGCAAACTTACGCCGTTTTTGACACTTTTAGTCCCTGTAAGATCATATAAGCATGTTTTCGCACACTGAACCTATCAAAGCTTATTTCTAAGCCATGTTTAGGTTATTTATGGTATGTTTAACTTATGATCAAGTTCCGGACTGTACATTGCCTTACGAAACGGCAGACTTTCGCAAGTTGACGCAAATAGTCCCTGAGAGCGAATAAACTTGTTTTTGCCATACCAAAGCCTTTAAAACTTATTTCTAAGTTATGTAAAGGTTATTTAAGGTATGTTAAGTTTATGATGATGTTCCGGAGTGTTTGTCGCGTTAAACTGATCGTGTTTACGCATCAGTTTGCGTATAACTTTCCAGAAAACGATATAGAGTTCAAAATCGATCAAAAATCAACATGGGCACAAAACCAAACATAAATGAGAAACATTGGGATCAAAACACACTGTTTTATTAATATTGTATTGTTCAGAGTTTGTAAAATGATTTCACAAGCACAGATGTCACAGTCTCCCCTACTTCAGGAAATTTCGTCCCGAAATTTATTTAAAGGAAACTTGTGAGAATAGATGCGGATATTTCGCTTTTATCTGATCTTCACGTTCCCAAGTAAACTCTGGGCCACGTTTAGATTCCCAGCGAACTTTGACCAATTTAATCCGCTTGCCTTTCAACTGTTTAAACGAACGGTCCACTATCTCCACAGGTTTCTCAACGAAGTGCATTGTATTATCAACACGAATTTCATCAAGTGGTATGTGGAGGTTCTCATCAGCTAAACACTTTCTGAGATTGGACACGTGGAATGTCGGATGAACATTTCCAAGTTCAGGAGGTAGCTCTAATCTGTAGGCTACTTTTCCGATTCTTTCAACGATCTTGAATGGTCCAACATAACGAGGTGCAAGTTTTCCTTTCTTCCCAAATCTAATCACACCCTTCCAAGGGGATACCTTGAGTAGGACGTGATCACCAACTTGGAATTCCAAGGGCTTGCGTCGTCGATCCGCGTAACACTTCTGACGGCTTCTAGCTGTCTGAAGGTTTTCACGAATCTTCTTGACCTTATCTGTAGTCTCTAGAATGAGTTCAGGTCCAGTAAGCTGAGCTTCACCTATCTCATTCCAGCAGACCGGTGAACGACATTTTCGACCGTATAAAGCTTCAAAAGGAGCCATATTGATGCTAGAGTGATAACTGTTGTTGTAAGAGAATTCGATCAAAGGTAGATGCGAATCCCAACTACCACCAAAGTCAATCACACACGCTCTAAGCATATCCTCCAGTGTCTGGATTGTTCTCTCAGATTGACCATCTGTCTGCGGATGGTACGCTGAGCTCAAATGAAGTTGAGTACCCATGGCAGATTGCATGGTTCTCCAAAAGCGAGACGAGAATCGAGCATCTCTGTCAGATATAATGTTCAAAGGAACACCATGTCGAGATACAATCTCATTAACATATATCTTGGCAAGATCGTCAGCAGATAAATCCTCACGGATTGGCAAGAAGTATGCTGACTTTGTAAGACGATCAACAACAACCCAAATGGCGTCATGACCCTTCTTAGTGCGCGGTAACTTGGTAATGAGATCCATAGAAATGTTTTCCCATTTCCAAACCGGAATCTCTGGTTGCTCCAATAATCCAGAGGGATGTTGATGTTCTGCCTTAACCTTAAGACAAGTAAGGCATTTTGAAACATATAAGGCGATGTCTTTCTTCATACCTGGCCACCAGTGCTGGGTTCGAAGATCCTTATACATTTTGTCTGCACCAGGATGAATAGAATAACGAGACTTGTGAGCTTCATCCATAAGCAAGGTGCGAAGATTGTCTATGCTTGGGACCCACAAACAGCCCATGTAATAGAAAATCCCAAAATCTCTCAGTTCAAGCTCAGGATTAGTATGACAGGGTAACTCTTTACCCATCAAGTCTTGTGCAACACAAGTATGTTGAGCCTGAATTATGCGAGACTGAATGTCAGATCGAACCTGAACATAGTGAAGCTTGACACGTTCCTTACGACTTAATGACACGCAATGTAATATGATACCACACGTAGCACACTGTTTACAGGCCTGTTGGGCAACATGGTGACCATTACATCGAGTGCAGTGAGGTGCGGTACCAGCATATGCTTTCTTCGCAGGAGGTTGAGTCGGTGGGTTCTGAGGGTTCTGAGCAGTTTGATTAGTGACAGCAAAGTTTTGGGAAGCCTTGCGCTTCCTTGACTTCTTCGATGCCTCATCCTGCTTCTCACCCTTACCCTTTTCAGAATCGGTTGACTTCTTTTTATCACCCTTGCGGGTGAGTTTACCCTTCCTGACTTGAGATTCAGTCAGGGTAGCAGACAACTCGATTGCTTGACGAACGGTAGTAGGATTAACGCCAGTCAGGATGTCCTGAATGGAGTCGGGTAAACCATCGATATACCTCTCAATTGCCTTATCCAACGGGGTAACCATCGTGGGACACAACAAACTAAGCTCCTCAAATCGATCCGTATAAGCACGGTGTTCTCCCCCGATTTGTTTCAAATCGTCAAATTCTCGTTCCAACACTCGAATCTCGTGTCGGGGACAGAACTCTCTCATCATGAGAGCTCGGAGCTCATCCCAAGTCTGTGCTAGTGCCACTTCGGCACCCCTATCACGCATCACTCCGTTCCACCATGTAAGAGCTCGCTTCTCAAATACGCTTGAAGCAAACTCAACTTTGCGCGCATTCGGACACTGCACATGTCTGAATGTGCTCTCGATACTCTCAAACCATTGCAGGAGTGCGGTTGCTCCTTGTGACCCAGAAAACTTAAGCGGCTTCGCAGATGTAAAATACCAAAACAATTGAAAACAGTAAAATAGTTACGTTTCGAGATATTACAGGGACTATGTACCACTTTTAATTGTTTCTGGTTTAGATAGAATCACTTACAGGGATTAAAAGGTAGTAGGATTAACGCCAGTCAGGATGTCCTGTTTTCAATTGTTCTGGTTTAGATAGAATCACTTTTAGTCCGTTAACCTCCTCGTAAAAGCTCGTTAATAAAACTCGTATGGTTTATGTCGTTTCGAAAACCTCGTTGTGTGATATCGTTTCAAATCGTTTTCCCAAGTGCACTAAATAATGACACGCAATGTAATATGATAGAATCACTTATATATAAGAAGTACCAGCGGCGTATCTACCATGATTCTATCACACTACACCCATCCCATTATTTAATCACTACCCAAAGCCAAGCGTTTAATTCGTTTATCTCGTTTCAAATCGTGTATCTCGTTTCAAATCGTTTAACTCGACCCAAAATCGTATTCGTTTTAATAGTGAAAAATACTTTTGGTCGTCTCGTTAACAACATTTAAACCTTCGTGACTCGTTTAACTCGTTTCTCGTTTCGTATTAACAAACCACCAATGGGTAAGTTAACAATCATCAGGTTCAGTCGTTACCTACATAACCCCCACACATAACCATGGGTGTCGTCTGATAACGGGATTTGTCAGATCCTATGGTACCATAACCTAATACTGGTCGGCTTGATCAGAGCTAATGAATGTCATTCGTTATGTAATTACAACCAACAAGTCTTGTTCACCTTATTGAAATCGTTATTAGTTTTGTATAAACCATCTTAATCGTTTTTGAAATCATCGTTTAAACCTTGAAAATCGTTTTGTACATATGATTCACCCCAAAACAATTGAAAACAGTAAAATAGGGGAACTATGTACTCACTTGAGATTGTAGGGTATCCTTGATTTTGTGAACTATCGATGCACGGGCAATCAAGGAATCAAGTGGTACCTAGTATCGGATTGCTAGATAAATAAATCGACACCTAAATCGGGAGATAGGATAGAATGAGGTTCTATAAATCAAATGAGTATTTGAACTCATATGGTATGATTTAATAGTCCCAACATTCTGATTTGGAAGTCTACCTAAGTGCTTTTGACCCGTTTCGACACATTATGGTAACATAAGCTACTATAAGGCGTCGTTAGCGTATAACTATGTTCGGACGGTAATCTATGTGCTATGCCAAGTCTTACATGCCCAATTATCCCTAAATATGTTACTAAATCAGATTACAAGTCAAAAATATGTTCACATAGTCAAATTACGGATTTTAGCTTCAAAAGGGCATTTTGGTCATTTCCTATGGGCATACAAGCTAACTAGCAAATGACTAACCGATCCTACGTGATCATAAGGTATAACCTCAGTGGTTATCCCCTATGCAATTATGATCACTAACTAAGCTTGGTCGGATCCAAAGATCGACCAAACGGGTCGGGTTCGGAAGTATAAGCGGTTGTTTAGTCCGCTTATCTTACGACCCTAAACAAGCACAAACTAATAGTGTCGAGTTAGACATGTCAAAACATGTCTAACCTACTGATTTGGTATCAAAACAAAGTGTTTTGATACCCTAAAGTAGTTCCGTTGCAAAATGCGTGCTAAAACGCATTTTGACCGAAACTTTGACTCGACACTACAACTAGATAACGTGGTAATCAGCGGTTATAATCGCGAAGGATTATAACTATCGTGATTACAATCACGTGTCAAAGTTCAATTGAACTTTGACTTGACCAATTGATGGTCAAAACCGAAAGTCAAACTGTTGGCCAAACTGTTTGACTTTCTGCACTATATAAGGAAAAAGCAAGAAAAAGAATGAAAGAAGGCTCACAATAGTCCTTGCTATCTTTTCTACAAAGAAGACAAGTCCCAAATCAGTTGAGAGAGCTTCCAAAGCAGATAAGAAGGGAGGAAATGAGGAATGAGCAAATGAAACAATGGATGGCTTGGCTATTTATACTTGTTGGTGATGAACAAGATCATCACAAGTGGATTGTTTAGCCATTAAGCAATAAATCTCATCCATACAAGTGTTAGGAGCAGGTGCAAAGCCTTGGAGAGGTGGTAACTTGGTTACCACACAAAGAAATTGCAAGATTGGCCCCTGAATTTACAAACTGTTGCTGAAAACACACTTTCTGCCCAGATGTGATGCTCGCGTAGCGCGACGGCATAGGCAGTAGGTGCTCGCGCTACGCTACCATGTATCAGGTTCAGCAAAGTTTCAAAAATGGCAGAAATGGTCCCTGCGGGTGTTTAAAGCCTTTTTCGATGCGTTTAAACCCCGTTAACCTCATTTCAAGGCTCTAAAATGAAGTTAAAGCATAGGGGACTCAAAACATGCTCAAAAATTCCATTCGTCGCTTAATTTGGATCGATTTTGCGTTCGTTACGACTTCCGTCGTAATTAACCGAACAACGCGATCGTACGACCAAACGAACCGACATCCGAGATATTTTTGAGCATGTTTTGAGTCCCCTATGCTTTAACTTCATTTTAGAGCCTTGAAATGAGGTTAACGGGGTTTAAACGCATCGAAAAAGGCTTTAAACACGTGCAGGGACCATTTCTGCCATTTTTGAAACTTTGCTGAACCTGATACATGGTAGCATAGCGCGAGCACCTACTGCCTATGCCGTCGCGCTACACGAGCATCACATCTGGGCAGAAAGTGTGTTTACAGCAACAGTTTGTAAATTCAGGGGCCAATCTTGCAATTTCTTTGTGTGGTAACCAAGTTACCACCTCTCCAAGGCTTTGCAACTGCTCCTAACACTTGTATGGATGAGATTTATTGCTTAATGGCTAAACAATCCACTTGTGATGATCTTGTTCATCACCAACAAGTATAAATAGCCAAGCCATCCATTGTTTCATTTGCTCATTCACTCATTCCTCTCTTCACATCTGCTTTGGAGCTCTCTCTCAAGCATTTGGGACTTTGTCTTCTTGTAGAAAAGATAGCAAGGACCTTAAGTGAGCTTCTTTCATTCTTTTTCTTGCTTTTTCCTTATGTAGTGCAGAAAGTCAAACAGTTTGGCCAACAGTTTGACTTTCGGTTTTGACCATCAATTGGTCAAGTCAAAGTTCAATTGAACTTTGAAACATGATTGTAATCACGATAGTTATAAACCTTCGTGATTATAGCCGCTGATTACCACGTTAGCTAGTTCTAGTGTCGAGTCAAAGTTTCGGTCAAAATGCGTTTTAGCACGCATTTTGCAACGGAACTACTTTAGGGTATCAAAACACTTTGTTTTGATACCAAATCAGTAGGTTAGACATGTTTTGACATGTCTAACTCGGCACTATTAGTTTGTGCTTGTTTAGGGTCGTAAGATAAGCGGTCTAAACAACCGCTTATACTTCCGAACCCGACCCGTTTGGTCGATCTTTGGATCCGACCAAGCTTAGTTAGTGATCATAATTGCATAGGGAATAACCACTGAGGTTATACCTTATGATCATGTAGGATCGGTTAGTCATTTGCTAGTTAGCTTGTATGCCCATAGGAAATGACCAAAATGCCCTTTTGAAGCTAAAATCCGTAATTTGACTATGTGAACATATTTTTGACTTGTAATCTGATTTAGTAACATGTTTAGGGATAATTGGGCATGTAAGACTTGGCATAGCACATAGATTTCCGTCCGAACATAGTTTTACGCTAACGACGCATTATAGTGGCTTATGTTACCATAATGGGTCGAAACGGGTCAAAAGCACTTCGGTAGGCCTTTCAATCAGAATGTAGGGCCTATTAAATCATACCATATGAGTTCAAATACTCATTTGATTTATAGAACCTCATTCTATCCTATCTCCCGATTTAGGTGTCGATTTATTTATCTAGCAATCCGATACTAGGTACCACTTGATTCCTTGATTGCCCGTGCATCGATAGTTCACAAAATCAAGGATACCCTACAATCTCAAGTGAGTACATAGTTCCCCTATTTTATTGTTTTCAATTGTTTTGGGGTGAAACATATGTACAAAACGATTTTCAAGGTTTAAACGATGATTTCAAAAACGATTAAGATGGTTTATACAAAACTAATAACGATTTCAATAAGGTGAACAAGACTTGTTGGTTGTATTTACATAACAAATGACATTCATTAGCTCTGATCAAGCTGACCAGTATTAGGTTATGGTACCATAGGATCTGACAAATCCCGTTATCAGACTACACCCATGGTTATGTGTGGGGGTTATGTAGGTAACGACCGAACCTGATGATTGTTAACTTACCCTTTGGTGGTTTGTTAATACGAAACGAGAAACGAGTTAAACGAGTCACGAAGGTTTGAATGTTGTTAACGAGACGACCAAAAGTATTTTTCACTATTAAAACGAATACGATTTTGGGTCGAGTTAAACGATTTGAAACGAGATACACGATTTGAAACGAGATAAACGAATTAAACGATTGGCTTTGGATAGTGATTAGATAATGGAACGAGTGTAGTATGCTAGAATCATGGTAGATACGCCGCTGGTACTTCTTATATATAAGTGATTCTATCATATTACATTGCGTGTCATTATTTAGTGCACTTGGGAAAACGATTTGAAACGATATCACACAACGAGGTTTTCGAAACGATATAAACCATACGAGTTTTATTAACGAGCTTTTACGAGATGTTTCCAAATTATTTTACTAAAACAAATGTTTTTGGGTTAAGACTCATGGCTACGAGATTTTATAAACTATAACCAATTTGATTTGAGTTGGTTAATTATGTTGCAATACACTTTTCAAAACGAGGTTTGTATTTTTGACTCTTGTAGTCTAACGAGGTACTGCAACATATAAACGAGCCATGAATTCAATACTCCCACAAAACCTATGTACTCGCCAGCATTTCTTTACTGACTTTATTTTTTTTACATATGTTTCAGGAGATATTGCTTGATGTTGCTTGCTAGGAAGTTTGCGTCACATAGGACCTGGACGAGGCCTTAGTGATCTAAAAACAGCAATAAACAATATGTAGTTTGTTTGTTTTAAAGACAATGTACATTACATAATAATTCAATAAAACAAAACATTTGGTTACCATGGTTGTGAAACAATAATTCTGTCGCCTCACTCCCTGGCGTTTCCGCCGCGGTTTGTTGTTTTAACGCGGCCGGGGTGTGACAGAAGAGTTGGTATCAGAGCCAATGGTTATAGGGAATTAGGTTATTAGCAATGCTTTGACCTAGACTATAACTTTCTAGGACCCCAACACAAGTTTACTTGTGTTTAGATTTTAAAACAATACCGTCACCTATCCTTAGGTGATAACCACAACGAGAACACAATAACGAATCCGCTTTGAAAATTAATCATCTATCCTTGGATGATTGATTACTAGGTTTTGAACCTTCTATTATAAGGTTTTGAACCCTTCCAGTCTGATTCATCTTTGGCTTTGTGCCTTTCGAGTTTTCAAAATCTCGTCAAAGTTTGAGTCTAAATAATGTGAACACGTGCAAACTGGAAGAGTGAATGCCTGTACCCTGAGTTTTCTGTCTAAGGCTAGAGTGTTCGTACAAATCCGCATTATCGGACCAGTCACTCTTACCTGGGAACTCTTGGGGTGAGTGTTCACTTATAGGCGAGCATGTCTTCGCGATACATTATTTTGACCTATTTACTTTGATTTGTCACTGCGTGTCGTTTGTTTGTTCAAGGTAACGAACAAATGATCGCCTTCCTTGTGTGGTGTCGATATTTTCAATACCTCTTTTGTTCCTCCCATTGTCAACCTCACGCGTTTCCCATGTTTCCTTTTTAGACAATGCCTCCACGACGTAATACTCAAACCGATGCTCGAACTTATACTGCTGAGGAACTCGCAGCCCTTGTCTCTCAACAAATGGCTGCTGTGCTTCCAGGCATTGTGACCCAAATCCACGAGCTATACAATAACAATAATAACAACAACAATGCACCGTGTAATTTTAAGAATTTCAATTCTGCGAAGCCGCTTAAGTTTTCTGGGTCACAAGGAGCAACCGCACTCCTGCAATGGTTTGAGAGTATCGAGAGCACATTCAGACATGTGCAGTGTCCGAATGCGCGCAAAATTGAGTTTGCTTCAAGCGTATTTGAGAAGCGAGCTCTTACATGGTGGAACGGAGTGATGCGTGATAGGGGTGCCGAAGTGGCACTAGCACAGACTTGGGATGAGCTCCGAGCTCTCATGATGAGAGAGTTCTGTCCCCGACACGAGATTCGAGTGTTGGAACGAGAATTTGACGATTTGAAACAAATCGGGGGAGAACACCGTGCTTATACGGATCGATTTGAGGAGCTTAGTTTGTTGTGTCCCACGATGGTTACCCTGTTGGATAAGGCAATTGAGAGGTATATCGATGGTTTACCCGACTCCATTCAGGACATCCTGACTGGCGTTAATCCTACTACCGTTCGTCAAGCGATCGAGTTGTCTGCTACCCTGACTGAATCTCAAGTCAGGAAGGGTAAACTCACCCGCAAGGGTGATAAAAAGAAGTCAACCGATTCTGAAAAGGGTAAGGGTGAAAAGCAGGATGAGGCATCAAAGAAATCAAGGAAGCGCAAGGCTTCCCAAAACTTTGCTGTCACCAATCAAACTGCTCAGAACCCTCAGAACCCACCGACTCAACCTCCTGCAAAGAAAGCATATGCTGGTACCGCACCTCACTGCACTCGATGTAATGGTCACCATGTTACCCAACAGGCCTGTAAACAGTGTGCTACGTGTGGTAGGCTTGGGCATTTGGCCAATACTTGTCGTTTTGGTCAAAATCAGGCTGCCCAGGTCCCAGCACAAGCTTAAGGGAACGCTGCGAGATTCCCACCTGGTTCATGTTTCAATTGCGGAGAAATGGGTCATTTTTGCAACAATTGCCCGAGATTGGTAAATGCGAATGCGAATGTTAATCCAAATCCGAACGCGAACGTGAATCCCGCTCGTGGACGAGTGTTTAACATCAACGAGGCGATCGATGATGCAGCTTTAAACAATTAGTATTTTGTATTTCTTCTGGTTGTTATCTTTTAAACATTTAACAGACAATGCGGTTGTTATATAAATAAAATTTGTGGTTTTATTTTAAACTACTGCAATTGCATGAATGTTTGAAGCAACCTTGTAATGTCAACACAAAGACAAACTGCTCGTGTGGTTCTGTCAATCCCATGATCACTTGTGATCTCCCCTAGAACCTTAAACGCTCATTTCCTTTAAAAAAAACCCATTGTTATTTGAGAAAAGGATTCATCTGTCTGAGCTTTTTCACCTTGGGGAACTCCTGCCCTCTTTGTGAAAAGGAAAGATGGATCTTTTTGTATGTGTATCTATTATCGTAAGCTTGATAAGCTTACCATCAAGAACCGAATTCCTATTAAGATCTTCCTATCTTCATAATTAGACTCTTGGAAATATTTAAAGTGCCAAATGAAATCCACGGATTGGATTCCTGGCGTACTTTAAATACCCTGGTCCAAAGATAACAAATTAAAGGTCGAATTAATCAATTATGCGATTTTGTGATTATGTGTTTATGTGTTCTCCTTTGTGTTTTGTGCGATCCGATTTGTTTTCGAAATCCTCATAGAATCTCCCATATCTTCATATGAGGGATTCATAGTAGGATATTCAAAGGTACTACCTTAAATCCTTAATGGGCTTCTACGTGGTAGTTAAGACCCTTGGATTATATAAGTGCCATTTCATATTTCGAAAAAGACCCCTTGAGTGGTCTAGTTAAAGATTGATTCAACATCTGGTCAGGAATGACATGTGATATAGCTGGAAAGACTTCTAGGTAGTCTGTTCTAAAAGATCATTTATTGATCTACAGGACTCAATGATGGTCAAGTCACGCTCATCACGGGTTCGTTCATTTGGTTCCTCCCTACACATTATCAAATACACTGTGTGGACTATGCAAGGAATTACGTAATTATGGACGCGTACATAATTATGAAATTCAGTGCACAGAAACCACAGTAAGATTTATCATGTGTAAGAACTGATAGTGGCAACAATGACGGAATGTAAACGATGTAATGGAGGTACGGTGGACGCACCAATGACACTTCGTATACTTGTATATAAGTGTCCCTCTTACACTGCAAGCATAATGTTATTAAAGTTACTAGAAGTTCAGAACCTAACCAGTATTGTCTTATCTTTCCGACTTCATGTTTCGAGCTCTCACAAGTTTCCTCTGATTAAATTTCGGGACGAAATTTCCTGAAGTAGGGGAGACTGTGACATCTGTGCCTCCAAGACCATTGAACAAATACCAAAACAATGAAATATTGTATTTCATACTTGGAAAATTTTATAAGTATGTGTATCGTTTGCACATATCAATTCTCGTTCGATTTCAAGCTCTAAATCGCTTTCTGGAAAGTTATACGCAAACTGGTGTGTAAACGCAGTCAGTTTAATGCGACAAACACTCCGGAATAGTGAAATAGGCTTAACATACCTTAAATAACCTTCACATAACTTAGAAATAAGTTTTGGATGGTTTGGTGTGTCGAAAACAAGTTTGTTCAATCGCAGGGACTATTTGTGTCAAACTGCGAAACTATACCGATTCGTATGGTGTCGAACAGTCCAGAACTTGATCATCAGTTAAACATACCATATATAACCTAAAAATGGCTTAGAAATAAGCTTTGATAGGTTCGGTGTGCGAAAACATGCTTATATGATCTTTCAGGGACTAAAAGTGTCAAAAACGACGTAAGTTTGCATTTTCGCGCATATCTTACGTTCTGGACACATCTGGACATCCAAAATTTTTGTACACACTAAAATATTTTTATTTTAGTGATCGCCATGCAAAAATTCCATTCGTCGCTTAATTTGGATCGATTTTGCGTTCGTTACGACTTCCGTCGTAATTAACCGAACAACGCGATCGTACGACCAAACGAACCGACATCCGAGATATTTTTGAGCATGTTTTGAGTCCCCTATGCTTTAACTTCATTTTAGAGCCTTGAAATGAGGTTAACGGGGTTTAAACGCATCGAAAAAGGCTTTAAACACGTGCAGGGACCATTTCTGCCATTTTTGAAACTTTGCTGAACCTGATACATGGTAGCGTAGCGCGAGCACCTACTGCCTATGCCGTCGCGCTACGCGAGCATCACATCTGGGCAGAAAGTGTGTTTTCAGCAACAGTTTGTAAATTCAGGGGCCAATCTTGCAATTTCTTTGTGTGGTAACCAAGTTACCACCTCTCCAAGGCTTTGCACCTGCTCCTAACACTTGTATGGATGAGATTTATTGCTTAATGGCTAAACAATCCACTTGTGATGATCTTGTTCATCACCAACAAGTATAAATAGCCAAGCCATCCATTGTTTCATTTGCTCATTCACTCATTCCTCTCTTCACATCTGCTTTGGAGCTCTCTCTCAAGCATTTGGGACTTTGTCTTCTTGTAGAAAAGATAGCAAGGACCTTAAGTGAGTTTCTTTCATTCTTTTTCTTGCTTTTTCCTTATGTAGTGCAGAAAGTCAAATAGTTTGGCCAACAGTTTGACTTTCGGTTTTGACCATCAATTGGTCAAGTCAAAGTTCAATTGAACTTTGAAACGTGATTGTAATCACGATAGTTATAATCCTTCGTGATTATAGCCGCTGATTACCACGTTAGCTAGTTCTAGTGTCGAGTCAAAGTTTCGGTCAAAATGCGTTTTAGCACGCATTTTGCAACGGAACTACTTTAGGGTATCAAAACACTTTGTTTTGATATCAAATCAGTAGGTTAGACATGTTTTGACATGTCTAACTCGGAACTATTAGTTTGTGCTTGTTTAGGGTCGTAAGATAAGCGGTCTAAACAACCGCTTATACTTCCGAACCCGACCCGTTTGGTCGATCTTTGGATCCGACCAAGCTTAGTTAGTGATCATAGTTGCATAGGGAATAACCACTGAGGTTATACCATATGATCACGTAGGATCGGTTAGTCATTTGCTAGTTAGCTTGTATGCCCATAGGAAATGACCAAAATGCCCTTTTGAAGCTAAAATCCGTAATTTGACTATGTGAACATATTTTTGACTTGTAATCTGATTTAGTAACATGTTTAGGGAAAATTGGGCATGTAAGACTTGGCATAGCACATAGATTTCCGTCCGAACATAGTTTTACGCTAACGACGCATTATAGTGGCTTATGTTACCATAATGGGTCGAAACGGGTCAAAAGCACTTAGGTAGGCCTTTCAATCAGAATGTAGGGCCTATTAAATCATACCATATGAGTTCAAATACTCATTTGATTTATAGAACCTCATTCTATCCTATCTCCCGATTTAGGTGTCGATTTATTTATCTAGCAATCCGATACTAGGTACCACTTGATTCCTTGATTGCCCGTGCATCGATAGTTCACAAAATCAAGGATACCCTACAATCTCAAGTGAGTACATAGTTCCCCTATTTTATTGTTTTCAATTGTTTTGGGGTGAAACATATGTACAAAACGATTTTCAAGGTTTAAACGATGATTTCAAAAACGATTAAGATGGTTTATACAAAACTAATAACGATTTCAATAAGGTGAACAAGACTTGTTGGTTGTATTTACATAACAAATGACATTCATTAGCTCTGATCAAGCCGACCAGTATTAGGTTATGGTACCATAGGATCTGACAAATCCCGTTATCAGACGACACCCATGGTTATGTGTGGGGGTTATGTAGGTAACGACTGAACCTGATGATTGTTAACTTACCCTTTGGTGGTTTGTTAATACGAAACGAGAAATGAGTTAAACGAGTCACGAAGGTTTGAATGTTGTTAACGAGACGACCAAAAGTATTTTTCACTATTAAAACGAATACGATTTTGGGTCGAGTTAAACGATTTGAAACGAGATACACGATTTGAAACGAGATAAACGAATTAAACGATTGGCTTTGGGTAGTGATTAAATAATGGGATGAGTGTAATATGATAGAATCATGGTAGATACGCCGCTGGTACTTCTTATATATAAGTGATTCTATCATATTACATTGCTGTTAACTCTTCTGTCACACCCCGACCACGTTAAAACAATAAACCGTGGCGGAAACGTCGGGGAGTGTTGCAACAGAATTATTGTTTCACAACCATGGTAACCAAATGTTTTGTTTTATTGAATTATTATGTAATGTACATTGTCTTTAAAACAAACAAACTACATATTGTTTATTGCTGTTTTTAGATCACTAAGGCCTCGTCCAGGTCCTATGTGACGCAAACTTCCTAGCAAGCAACATCAAGCAATATCTCCTGAAACATATGTAAAAAAAAATAAAGTCAGCAAAGAAATGCTGGCGAGTACATAGGTTTTGTGGGAGTATTGGATTCATGGCTCGTTTATATGTTGCAGTACCTCGTTAGACTACAAGAGTCAAAAATACAAACCTCGTTTTGAAAAGTGTATTGCAACATAATTAACCAACTCAAATCAAATTGGTTATAGTTTATAAAATCTCGTAGCCATGAGTCTTAACCCAAAAACATTTGTTTTGGTAAAATAATTTGGAAACATCTCGTAAAAGCTCATTAATGAAACTCGTATGGTTTATATCGTTTCGAAAACCTCGTTGTGTGATATCGTTTCAAATCGTTTTCCCAAGTGCACTAAATAATGACACGCAATGTAATATGATAGAATCACTTATATATAAGAAGTACCAGCGGCGTATCTACCATGATTCTAGCATACTACACTCGTTCCATTATCTAATCACTACCCAAAGCCAATCGTTTAATTCGTTTATCTCGTTTCAAATCGTGTATCTCGTTTCAAATCGTTTAACTCGACCCAAAATCGTATTCGTTTTAATAGTGAAAAAAATACTTTTGGTCGTCTCGTTAACAACATTCAAACCTTCGTGACTCGTTTAACTCGTTTCTCGTTTCGTATTAACAAACCACCAAAGGGTAAGTTAACAATCATCAGGTTCGGTCGTTACCTACATAACCCCCACACATAACCATGGGTGTAGTCTGATAACAGGATTTGTCAGATCCTATGGTACCATAACTTAATACTGGTCGGCTTGATCAGAGCTAATGAATGTCATTCGTTATGTAATTACAACCAACAAGTCTTGTTCACCTTATTGAAATCGTTATTAGTTTTGTATAAACCATCTTAATCGTTTTTGGAATCATCGTTTAAACCTTGAAATCGTTTTGTACATATGATTCACCCCAAAACAATTGAAAACAGTAAAATAGGGGAACTATGTACTCACTTGAGATTGTAGGGTATCCTTGATTTTGTGAACTATCGATGCACGGGCAATCAAGGAATCAAGTGGTACCTAGTATCGGATTGCTAGATAAATAAATCGACACCTAAATCGGGAGATAGGATAGAATGAGGTTCTATAAATCAAATGAGTAATTAAACTCATATGGTATGATTTAATAGTCCCAACATTCTGATTGAAAAGCCTACCTAAGTGCTTTTGACCCGTTTCGACCCATTATGGTAACATAAGTCACTATAATGCGTCGTTAGCGTAAAACTATGTTCGGACGGTAATCTATGTGCTATGCCAAGTCTTACATGCCCAATTATCCCTAAACATGTTACTAAATCAGATTACAAGTCAAAAATATGTTCACATAGTCAAATTACGGATTCTAGCTTCAAAAGGGCATTTTGGTCATTTCCTATGGGCATACAAGCTCACTAGCAAATGATTAACCGATCCTACGTGATCATAAGGTATAACCTCAGTGGTTATTCCCTATGCAATTATGATCACTAACTAAGCTTGGTCGGATCCAAAGATCGACCAAACGGGTCGGGTTCGGAAGTATAAGCGGTTGTTTAGACCGCATATCTTACGACCCTAAACAAGCACAAACTAATAGTGTCGAGTTAGACATGTCAAAACATGTCTAACCTACTGATTTGGTATCAAAACAAAGTGTTTTGATACCCTAAAGTAGTTCCGAGGCAAAATGCGTGCTAAAACGCATTTTGACCGAAACTTTGACTCGACACTAGAACTAGCTAACGTGGTAATCAGCGGCTATAATCACGAAGGATTATAACTATCGTGATTACAATCACGTTTCAAAGTTCAATTGAACTTTGACTTGACCAATTGATGGTCAAAACCGAAAGTCAAACTGTTGGCCAAACTGTTTGACTTTCTGCACTAACATAAAGAACAAGCATGAAAGAAGACTTACAAAGGGTCCTAGCTATCTTTTCTACAAGAAGACAAAGTCCCAAATCAGTTGAGAGAGCTTCCAAAGCAGATAAGAAGGGAGGAAATGAGGAATGAGCAAATGAAACAATGGATGGCTTGGCTATTTATACTTGTTGGTGATGAACAAGATCATCACAAGTGGATTGTTTAGCCATTAAGCAATAAATCTCATCCATACAAGTGTTAGGAGCAGGTGCAAAGCCTTGGAGAGGTGGTAACTTGGTTACCACACAAAGAAATTGCAAGATTGGCCCCTGAATTTACAAACTGTTGCTGAAAACACACTTTCTGCCCAGATGTGATGCTCGCGTAGCGCGACGGCATAGGCAGTAGGTGCTCGCGCTACGCTACCATGTATCAGGTTCAGCAAAGTTTCAAAAATGGCAGAAATGGCTTTAGATTCATGGCTTTAGATAATACGAGAAAATCTCCTCGTATTTTCGCTACGCTACCATGTATCAGTGTTTAACATCAACGAGGCGATCGATGATGCAGCCTTAAACAATTAGTATTTTGTATTTCTTCTGGTTGTTATCTTTTAAACATTTAACAGACAATGCGGTTGTTATATAAATAAAATTTGTGGTTTTATTTTAAACTACTGCAATTGCATGAATGTTTGAAGCAACCTTGTAATGTCAACACAAAGACAAACTGCTCGTGTAGTTCTGTCAATCCCATGATCACTTGTGATCTCCCCTAGAACCTTAAACGCTCATTTCTTTTAAAAACCCATTGTTATTTGAGAAAAGGATTCATCTGTCCGAGCTTTTTCACCTTGGGGAGCTCCTGCCCTCTTTGTGAAAAGGAAAGATGGATCTATTTGTATGTGTATCTATTATCGTAAGCTTGATAAGCTTACCATCAAGAACCGAATTCCTATTAAGATCTTCCTATCTTCATGGTTAGACTCTTGGAAATATTTAAAGTGCCAAATGAAATCCACGGATTGGATTCCTGGCGTACTTTAAATACCCTGGTCCAAAGATAACAAATTAAAGGTCGAATTAATCAATTATGCGATTTTGTGATTATGTGTTTATGTGTTCTCCTTTGTGTTTTGTGCGATCCGATTTGTTTTCAAAATCCTCATAGAATCTCCCATATCTTCATATGATGGATTCATAGTAGGATATTCAAAGGTACTACCTTAAATCCTTAATGGGCTTCTACGTGGTAGTTAAGACCCTTGGATTATACAAGTGCCATTTCATATTTCGAAAAAGACCCCTTGAGTGGTCTAGTTAAAGATTGATTCAACATCTGGTCAAGAATGATATGTGATATAGCTGGAAAGACTTCTAGGTAGTCTGTTTTAAAAGATCATTTATTGATCTAAAGGACTCAATGATGGTCTAGTCACGCTCATCACAGGTTCGTTCATTTGGTTCCTCCCTACACATTATCAAATACACTGTGTGGACTATGCAAGGAATTACGTAATTATGGACGCGTACATAATTATGAAATTCAGTGCACAGAAACCACAGTAAGATTTATCATGTGTAAGAACTGATAGTGGCAACAATGACGGAATGTGAACGATGTAATGAGGTACGGTGGACGCACCAATGACACTTCATATACTTGTATATAAGTGTCCCTCTTACACTGCAAGCATAATGTTATTAAAGTTACTAGAAGTTCAGAACCCAACCAGTATTGTCTTATCTTTCCGACTTCATGTTTCGAGCTCTCACAAGTTTCCTCTGATTAAATTTCGGGACGAAATTTCCTGAAGTAGGGGAGACTGTGACATCTGTGCCTCCAAGACCATCGAACAAATACCAAAACAATGAAATATTGTATTTCATACTTGGAAAATTTCATAAATATGTGTATCGTTTGCACATATCAATTCTCGTTCGATTTCAAGCTCTAAATCGCTTTCTGGAAAGCTATACGCAAACTGGTGTGTAAACGCAGTCAGTTTAATGCGACAAACACTCCAGAATAGTGAAATAGGCTTAACATACCTTAAATAACCTTCACATAACTTAGAAATAAGTTTTGGATGGTTTGGTGTGTCGAAAACAAGTTTGTTCAATCGCAGGGACTATTTGTGTCAAATTGCGAAACTATACCGATTCGTATGGTGTCGAACAGTCCGGAACTTGATCATAAGTTAAACATACCATATATAACCTAAAAATGTCTTAGAAATAAGCTTTGATAGGTTCGGTGTGCGAAAACATGCTTATATGATCTTACAGGGGCTAAAAGTGTCAAAAACGACGTAAGTTTGCATTTTCGCGCGTATCTTACGTTCTGGACACATCTGGACATCCAAAATTTTTGTACACACTAAAATATTTTTATTTTAGTGATCGCCATGCAAAAATTCCATTCGTCGCTTAATTTGGATTGATTTTGCGTTCGTTACGACTTCCGTCGTAATTAACCGAACAACGCGATCGTACGACCAAACGAACCGACATCCGAGATATTTTTGAGCATGTTTTGAGTCCCCTATGCTTTAACTTCATTTTAGAGCCTTGAAATGAGGATAACGGGGTTTAAACGCATCGAAAAAGGCTTTAAACACGTGCAGGGACCATTTCTGCCATTTTTGAAACTTTGCTGAACCTGATACATGGTAGCGTAGCGCGAGCACCTACTGCCTATGCCGTCGCGCTACGCGAGCATCACATCTGGGCAGAAAGTGTGTTTTCAGCAACAGTTTGTAAATTCAGGGGCCAATCTTGCAATTTCTTTGTGTGGTAACCAAGTTACCACCTCTCCAAGGCTTTGCACCTGCTCCTAACACTTGTATGGATGAGATTTATTGCTTAATGGCTAAACAAACCACTTGTGATGATCTTGTTCATCACCAACAAGTATAAATAGCCAAGCCATCCATTGTTTCATTTGCTCATTCCTCATTTCCTCCCTTCTTATCTGCTTTGGAAGCTCTCTCAACTGATTTGGGACTTGTCTTCTTTGTAGAAAAGATAGCAAGGACTATTGTGAGCCTTCTTTCATTCTTTTTCTTGCTTTTTCCTTATGTAGTGCAGAAAGTCAAACAGTTTGGCCAATAGTTTGACTTTCGGTTTTGACCATCAATTGATCAAGTCAAAGTTCAATTGAACTTTGAAACGTGATTGTAATCACGATAGTTATAATCCTTTGTGATTATAGCCGCTGATTACCATGTTAGCTAGTTCTAGTGTCGAGTCAAAGTTTCGGTCAAAATGCGTTTTAGCACGCATTTTGCAACGGAACTACTTTAGGGTATCAAAACACTTTGTTTTGATACCAAATCAGTAGGTTAGACATGTTTTGACATGTCTAACTCGGCACTATTAGTTTGTGCTTGTTTAGGGTCGTAAGATAAGCGGTCTAAACAACCGCTTATACTTCCGACCCCGACCCGTTTGGTCGATCTTTGGATCCGACCAAGCTTAGTTAGTGATCATAATTACATAGGGAATAACCACTGAGGTTATACCTTATGATCACGTAGGATCGGTTAGTCATTTGCTAGTTAGCTTGTATGCCCATAGGAAATGACCAAAATGCCCTTTTTAAGCTAAAATCCGTAATTTGACTATGTGAACGTATTTTTGACTTGTAATCTGATTTAGTAACATGTTTAGGGATAATTGGGCATGTAAGACTTGGCATAGCACATAGATTACCGTCCGAACATAGTTTTACGCTAACGACGCATTATAGTGGCTTATGTTACCATAATGGGTCGAAACGGGTCAAAAGCACTTAGGAAGGCTTTCCAATCAGAATGTAGGGCCTATTAAATCATACCATATGAGTTCAATTACTCATTTGATTTATAGAACCTCATTCTATCCTATCTCCCGATTTAGGTGTCGATTTATTTATCTAGCAATCCGATACTAGGTACCACTTGATTCCTTGATTGCCCGTGCATCGATAGTTCACAAAATCAAGGATACCCTACAATCTCAAGTGAGTACATAGTTCCCCTATTTTACTGTTTTCAATTGTTTTGGGGTGAATCATATGTACAAAACGATTTTCAAGGTTTAAACGATGATTTCAAAAACGATTAAGATGGTTTATACAAAACTAATAACGATTTCAATAAGGTTAACAAGACTTGTTGGTTGTAATTACATAACGAATGAAATTCATTAGCTCTGATCAAGCCGACCAGTATTAGGTTATGGTACCATAGGATCTGACAAATCCCGTTATCAGACTACACCCATGGTTATGTGTGGGGGTTATGTAGGTAACGACCGAACCTGATGATTGTTAACTTACCCTTTGGTGGTTTGTTAATACGAAACGAGAAACGAGTTAAACGAGTCACGAAGGTTTGAATGTTGTTAACGAGACGACCAAAAGTATTTTTCACTATTAAAACGAATACGATTTTGGGTCGAGTTAAACGATTTGAAACGAGATACACGATTTGAAACGAGATAAACGAATTAAACGATTGGCTTTGGGTAGTGATTAAATAATGGGATGGGTGTAGTATGATAGAATCATGGTAGATACGCCGCTGGTACTTCTTATATATAAGTGATTCTATCATATTACATTGCGTGTCATTATTTAGTGCACTTGGGAAAACGATTTGAAACGATATCACACAACGAGGTTTTCGAAACGATATAAACCATACGAGTTTCATTAATGAGCTTTTACGAGATGTTTCCAAATTATTTTACCAAAACAAATGTTTTTGGGTTAAGACTCATGGCTACGAGATTTTATAAACTATAACCAATTTGATTTGAGTTGGTTAATTATGTTGCAATACACTTTTCAAAACGAGGTTTGTATTTTTGACTCTTGTAGTCTAACGAGGTACTGCAACATATAAACGAGCCATGAATCCAATACTCCCACAAAACCTATGTACTCGCCAGCATTTCTTTGCTGACTTTATTTTTTTTACATATGTTTCAGGAGATATTGCTTGATGTTGCTTGCTAGGAAGTTTGCGTCACATAGGACCTGGACGAGGCCTTAGTGATCTAAAAACAGCAATAAACAATATGTAGTTTGTTTGTTTTAAAGACAATGTACATTACATAATAATTCAATAAAACAAAACATTTGGTTACCATGGTTGTGAAACAATAATTCTGTTGCAACACTCCCCGACGTTTCCGCCACGGTTTGTTGTTTTAACGTGGTCGGGGTGTGACAGAAAAGTTGGTATCAAACTGTGACAACTGTGCCTCCAAGACCATCGAACAAATACCAAATCAATGAAATATTGTATAAATATGTGTATCGTTTGCACATATCAATTCTCGTTCGATTTCAAGCTCTAAATCGCTTTCTGGAAAGTTATACGCAAACTGGTGTGTAAACGCAGTCAGTTTAATGCAACAAACACTCCAGAATAGTGAAATAGGCTTAACATACCTTAAATAACCTTCACATAACTTAGAAATAAGTTTTGGATGGTTTGGTGTGTCGAAAACAAGTTTGTTCAATCGCAGGGACTATTTGTGTCAAACTGCGAAACTATACCGACTCGTATGGTGTCGAACAGTCCGGAACTTGATCATAAGTTAAACATACCATATATAACCTAAAAATGGCTTAGAAATAAGCTTTGATAGGTTCGGTGTGCGAAAACATGCTTATATGATCTTACAGGGACTAAAAGTGTCAAAAACGGCGTAAGTTTGCATTTTCGCGCGTATCTTACGTTCTGGACACATCTGGACATCCAAAATTTTTGTACACACTAAAATATTTTTATTTTAGTGATCGCCATGCAAAAATTCCATTCGTCGCTTAATTTGGATCGGTTTTGCGTTCGTTACGACTTCCGTCGTAATTAACCGAACAACGCAATTTTACGATCAAACGAACCGACATCCGAGATGTTTTTGAGCATGTTTTGAGTCCCCTATACTTTAACTTCATTTTAGAGCCTTGAAATGAGGTTAACGAGGTTTAAACGCATCGAAAAAGGCTTTAAACACGTGCAGGGACCATTTCTGCCATTTTTGAAACTTTGCTGAACCTGATACATGGTAGCGTAGCGCGAGCACCTACTGCCTATGCCGTCGCGCTACGCGAGCGTCACATCTGGGCAGAAAGTCTGTTTTCAGCAACAGTTTGTAAATTCAGGGGCCAATCTTGCAATTTCTTTGTGTGGTAACCAAGTTACCACCTCTCCAAGGCTTTGCACCTGCATCAAACAAGTGTATGGTTGTGATTTCATGCTTAATGACTAAGATAAACACTTGGAGTGATCTTGTTCTTCATGTCCAACTATAAATACCATGCTCCATCAACTCATTTCTTTGCTCATTCACTCATTCCTCTCTTCACATCTGCTTTGGAGCCCTCTCTCAAGCATTTGGGACTTTGACTTCTTGTAGAAAAGATAGCAAGGACCTTAAGTGAGCTTCTTTCATTCTTTTTCTTGCTTTTTCCTTATGTAGTGCAGAAAGTCAAACAGTTTGGCCAACAGTTTGACTTTCGGTTTTGACCATCAATTGGTCAAGTCAAAGTTCAATTGAACTTTGACACGTGATTGTAATCACGATAGTTATAATCCTTCGCGATTATAACCGCTGATTACCACGTTATCTAGTTGTAGTGTCGAGTCAAAGTTTCGGTCAAAATGCGTTTTAGCACGCATTTTGCAACGGAACTACTTTAGGGTATCAAAACACTTTGTTTTGATACCAAATCAGTAGGTTAGACATGTTTAGACATGTCTAACTCGACACTATTAGTTTGTGCTTGTTTAGGGTCGTAAGATAAGCGGACTAAACAACCGCTTATACTTCCGAACCCGACCCGTTTGGTCGATCTTTGGATCCGACCAAGCTTAGTTAGTGATCATAATTACATAGGGGATAACCACTGAGGTTATACCTTATGATCACGTAGGATCGGTTAGTCATTTGCTAGTTAGCTTGTATGCCCATAGGAAATGACCAAAATGCCCTTTTGAAGCTAAAATCCGTAATTTGACTATGTGAACATATTTTTGACTTGTAATCTGATTTAGTAACATGTTTAGGGATAATTGGGCATCTAAGACTTGGCATAGCACATAGATTACCGTCCGAACATAGTTTTACGCTAACGACGCCTTATAGTAGCTTATGTTACCATAATGGGTCAAAACGGGTCAAAAGCACTTAGGTAGGCCTTTCAATCAGAATGTTGGGACTATTAAATCATACCATATGAGTTTAATTACTCATTTGATTTATAGAACCTCATTCTATCCTATCTCCCGATTTAGGTGTCGATTTATTTATCTAGCAATCCGATACTAGGTACCACTTGATTCCTTGATTGCCCGTGCATCGATAGTTCACAAAATCAAGGATACCCTACAATCTCAAGTGAGTACATAGTTCCCCTATTTTACTGTTTTCAATTGTTTTGGGGTGAATCATATGTACAAAACGATTTTCAAGGTTTAAACGATGATTTCAAGAACGATTAAGATGGTTTATACAAAACTAATAACGATTTCAATAAGGTGAACAAGACTTGTTGGTTGTAATTACATAACGAATGACATTCATTAGCTCTGATCAAGCCGACCAGTATTAGGTTATGGTACCATAGGATCTGACAAATCCCGTTATCAGACTACACCCATGGTTATGTGTGGGGGTTATGTAGGTAACGACCGAACCTGATGATTGTTAACTTACCCTTTGGTGGTTTGTTAATACGAAACGAGAAACGAGATAAACGAGTCACGAAGGTTTGAATGTTGTTAACGAGACGACCAAAAGTATTTTTCACTATTAAAACAAATACGATTTTGGGTCGAGTTAAACGATTTGAAACGAGATACACGATTTGAAACGAGATAAACGAATTAAACGATTGGCTTTGGGTAGTGATTAGATAATGGAACGAGTGTAGTATGCTAGAATCATGGTAGATACGCCGCTGGTACTTCTTATATATAAGTGATTCTATCATATTACATTTGTATTTTTGACTCTTGTAGTCTAACGAGGTACTGCAACATATAAACGAGCCATGAATCCAATACTCCCACAAAACCTATGTACTCGCCAGCAATTTCTTTGCTGACTTTACTTTTTACATATGTTTCAGGTGATATTGCTTGATGATGCTTGCTAGGAAGTTTGTGTCACATAGGACCTGGACGAGGCCTTAGTGACTTAAAAACAGTCATAACAATATGTAGTTAGTTTGTTTTAATTTAAAGACTATGTACATTACATAATAATTCAATAAAACAAAACACTTGGTTACCAAGGTTGTGAAACAATAATTCTGTCGCCTCACTCCCCGGCGTTTCCGCCGCGGTTTGTTGTTTTAACGCGGCCGGGGTGTGACAGAAGAGTAACTGTGACATCTGTGCCTCCAAGACCATCGAACAAATACCAAAACAATGAAATATTGTATTTCATACTTGGAAAATTTTATAAGTATGTGTATCGTTTGCACATATCAATTCTCGTTCGATTTCAAGCTCTAAATCGCTTTCTGGAAAGTTATACGCAAACTGGTGTGTAAACGCAGTCAGTTTAATGCGACAAACACTCCGGAATAGTGAAATAGGCTTAACATACCTTAAATAACCTTCACATAACTTATATATAAGTTTTGGATGGTTTGGTGTGTCGAAAACAAGTTTGTTCAATCGCAGGGACTATTTGTGTCAAACTGCGAAACTATACCGATTCGTATGGTGTCGAACAGTCCAGAACTTGATCATAAGTTAAACATACCATAAATAACCTAAACATGGCTTAGAAATAAGCTTTGATAGGTTCGGTGTGCAAAAACATGCTTACATGATCTTACAGGGACTAAAAGTGTCAAAAACGACATAAGTTTGCATTTTCGCGCATATCTTATGTTCTGGACACATCTGGACATCCAAAATTTTTGTACACACTAAAATATTTTTATTTTAGTGATCGCCATGCAAAAATTCCATTCGTCGCTTAATTTGGATCGGTTTTGCGTTCGTTACGACTTCCGTCGTAATTAACCGAACAACGCAATTTTACGATCAAACGAACCGACATCCGAGATGTTTTTGAGCATGTTTTGAGTCCCCTATACTTTAACTTCATTTTAGAGCCTTGAAATAAGGATAACGGGGTTTAAACGCATCGAAAAAGGCTTTAAACACGTGCAGGGACCATTTCTGCCATTTTTGAAACTTTGCTGAACCTGATACATGGTAGCGTAGCGCGAGCACCTACTGCCTATGCCGTCGCGCTATGCGAGCATCACATCTGGGCAGAAAGTGTGTTTTCAGCAACAGTTTGTAAATTCAGGGGCCAATCTTGCAATTTCTTTGTGTGGTAACCAAGTTACCACCTCTCCAAGGCTTTGCACCTGCTCCTAACAAATGTATGGTTGTGATTTCATGCTTAATGACTAAGAAAAACACTTGGAGTGATCTTGTTCTTCATGTCCAACTATAAATACCATGCTCCATCAACTCATTTCTTTGCTCATTCACTCATTCCTCTCTTCACATCTGCTTTGGAGCTCTCTCTCAAGCATTTGGGACTTTGTCTTCTTGTAGAAAAGATAGCAAGGACCTTAAGTGAGCTTCTTTCATTCTTTTTATTTCCTTTTTCCGTATGTAGTGCAGAAAGTCAAACGTTTGGCCAACAGTTTGACTTTCGGTTTTGACCATCAATTGGTCAAGTCAAAGTTCAATTGAACTTTGAAACGTGATTGTAATCACGATAGTTATAATCCTTCGTGATTATAACCGCTGATTACCACGTTAGTGTGACAACCCTCACAAAACCAGGTATCCGTACGACTTAATTAACTATTAATTGTTGCCTAATTACTGTGCTTAACTGAGATTTCTGATAAACTGCTACTTGATTGTTGATACTTGTACATATCTGCATCATACTTTGATTTCCTGTCACTACATTATTTATTTACTAAACTCTAGTGACAAACATGATGCACAAAAGCACAGTAGCATTTGAACGGATAACCTATTTGACATGCTGATATAGCCAGCATCAGGCAGACACTGCCTCTAAAGGCCTGTATGAGCCAGAAATATTTTACTACACCCATAGTGTGTGTAGAGATACAAGGGTTGTATAATTGCGTCTCTAGGACTAAGATATAGAGATTGGATGTGCCAAAAACGTACTCTAAGCACAACACACAGCACTTTTATTTACATACTAGCTTCTAGCTAACTAATAAAGTGCCAAAATATGAGGAATTATTCCTGACACTTTGCAGAATAAATTGTGTCGCAAAAAAATATTATTTACGACGCTTAAAGGATTACTTAAGCACTTTAACGGATTACTATCCGACCGAACAACCGGACTATACCCGGAACATAAAAATATTACCAGAAATATTATTGGTATTTTTCTGAGCCAGTTAGGGTCCCTGATTACCCTAACACCCGCTTTATAACACATTAAACAACTAACGGGGTTAATCCCTAAAGTTAACCGACTTAACCAAACTAAACTCTAACTGAACGATCAAGACCCAACCGGATACCCCCCCCCTAATGGGATCGGCCAACTAGAAAGGACAAGGGGAGTACACTTTTTATTATTTTATTTGGGTTCGTGGATATCTAGAGCATGAAACCGATGGACGAAAGAGCATAATTTCTCTATATAAACACACACACTCCACACAAGTTTACACACACACAAACACCAACATTTCACTCTCTCTCTTGCTCCCTCTCTTCTCGGCCGAGAGCATCCACAAGCCATCCATCCGTTTCGGTTTTCATCTTGCAAGTTCCAAGCTCATACAAGTGTTGGGGATCACGTATAGGGAAGCTTGAAGCAAACGGAAGTTGGAGGACCACGTGCATTTGCTTTTATCCACGCCATTTCCGACTAGATTCTTCCCTAGCACTGAGCTAGAGGTATAACATTTAAAACTTGTCCTTGATCGTATCTAAAGTGGTTAAAAGGATTTTTAACGGTTAAAAGTCGGTAACCCATCTTTTGAATCTAAAAAGTTTACTAAAACTCGAATATCGTTGGTTAAAAGCATATAACGCGTGTAAATGTCGTAGTATTTGAATATGTTGGTTGTAGAGACCCGATCTACGATGTGGTGGCTCTTATCATCGTTTAACCCGACTTTGTTAAGATCCCGAATCTTGACATACACTTGTTCCTTTTGTACAAGGGTTAAAAGGTGAAACTCCACCACACGGGAAACATGAACTTGTGTAAAAGTGTTTTGACATGAAAAATGGTATTTAAAACGAGCCGATCTACGTATGTACAAGTGGTATATTCGTAGAACCAAGTGTCGAGAAAATCATGTTTTATATAAGTTGGATAACATGCTAACAAAGATGGTTTTTATAAACTACAAGTGTATAAACACTTGTGAAACGAAAGATCCGACAAAATAACAATTTTTATAAAAATTGTCGGGAAGTTGTAAAGAGTGATTTGTTCTAAAAACGGGGTTTTTACAAGACTAAACTATTATATACATAGATCCACTAAATATAACGAGATCTACACGATAGTTTGAGAAAAATTACAAGTTCATGTAATAATGTGATTTTACATACTAGTCTACAAGTTTGAAGTGTTGAAACTTGTGTAATGTGTTGGAAATTGATTGGTTGATTTAAAGAAGTATTGCAATGATTTTGTAAAAGAAAATGATACGCTTGAAAGCGTGGCCACCTCCAGTTACAGGGGAAACTCTGGCGAAATTTTCTAAAAATCTAACACTTAGAATTATTTACAAGTGTTAGACTACTTTTGACATATTTTCAAATATATTTCGCCATGACTTTATTTACAAATATTCGGAGGTGGGGTTTTCACAAAAATAAACGTGATAAATATTTATTCGATAAATATATTTTTCACAACACTGTTTATGATTATTTTGTGAAAATGCATAAATATTATTTTTAGAGTAAAAATAATATTTACTAACTTTGTCGAACCCAAAATAATACCAACGCCTACACGACAAATATATAAGTTACAACGGTAATTACTATTACCACTAAATCGCCAAAACGTAACTTACGCTTTATACGGAAATATTCATGAATGCGGATATTGTCAACGTATTATTTTGGAAAGTATTGTGTAAAAAAAAAAGAAAATATATTATTTTTGAGAAAAATAATTATATTTTGGAATGAGAAATAAAATATATTAAGTGAGACTTAATATTATAAGCACGCATGTATTAATTCCCCCATCCTTGGGAAGGAGATTTTCTACCAAGTATATACACGGAACGGTTGTCTAACCGTTTCCCGAAAATATAAACTATAAAGCTAAGGCACGGCCATCCGTCTAATAGAATTAGCACATGTAGGTCGTTGCGCAGCAGTTGGATATTTGGATTACTTGGTATTGTGACGCACTCACTGTGAGTTCATGTCCCCCTTTTCTCTTAACTGTTTTCAGTTTTATAAACTGCGGGGGTGAAATACATGTTACTATGATTATGAATACTTGATACATGGTATGGTTAGCGTAAGGAGGTTTGTTACTCAGATCATGTGAGTGGGTAGGCACAACTTGAGGCCATTAATCCTCGTAGTAGGACCGAGGGACATGAGCGGTAGATCTATCTGGGTGTAGCGAGCCCAGCCCCAGGTCCAACATAACGGACCTCGGGGTGACTTAGTGCCCGACGCATAAATCCGCTAGGTTTGAGTCATCCCTACTTGCACTTCACACATATCAATGGCCTTGCAAACCATTGGTGATCTCTTTTTTCCTTATTTGCTACATACCAGGTTTTTGATAAAGATAAAGGTTTATTTACTCACTTTCGCATGAACTCGCTCAACATTATTGTTGATTTTTCAACTTACATGTATTTCAGGAAACTAACGATCTGGCGCGGTATGGCTTGTTTTCCGCTGCATTAGGCCCGAGGTCATCCAGGGTTCGAGGCTTGTGACTCTTTCCTGGACAAGTCACAGTCCTTGAATCATGTTTATGTTAAGTTTGCATTTGTAATGTTTAGGCAAAGTTATGGTTGTTGGGTGTTAACCCGTTAAGACAATGTTTTACTATTTTACTTTTAATGGATGATCTTGCATATTTTTAATTCATATAGCTTGTTATGATTAAGCTATGGTATTAAGAAGTCACACCAAATTAACCACGCTTCCGCAAAGCCAGGGTGTGACAGTTAGCTAGTTGTAGTGTCGAGTCAAAGTTTCGGTCAAAATGCGTTTTAGCACGCATTTTGCAACGGAACTACTTTAGGGTATCAAAACACTTTGTTTTGATACCAAATCAGTAGGTTAGACATGTTTTGACATGTCTAACTCGACACTATTAGTTTGTGCTTGTTTAGGGTCGCAAGGTAAGCGGTCTAAACAACCGCTTATACTTCCGAACCCGACCCGTTTGGTCGATCTTTAGGATCCGACCAAGCTTAGTTAGTGATCATAGATGCATAGGTAATAACCACTGAGGTTATACCTTATGATCACATAGGAATGGTTAGTCATTTGCTTGTTAGCTTGTATGCCCATAGGAAATGACCAAAATGCCCTTTTTGAAGCATAAATCCGTATTTTGACTATGTGAACATAATTTTGACATGTAATCTGATTTAGTAACATGTTTAGGGATAATTGGGCATGTAAGACTTGACATAGCACATAGTTAACCATCCGATCATAGTTTTACGCTAACGACGCCTTATAGTAGCTTATGTTACCATAATTTGTCGAAACGGGTCAAAAGCACTTAGGTAGGCCTTCCAATCAGAATGTTGGGACTAATAAATCATACCACATGGGTTCAATCACTCATTTGATTTATAGAACTTCATTCTATCCTATCTCCCGATTTAGGAGCCGATTATTAACATAGTTACCTATACTAGGTGCCGGTTGATTCCGTGACCCTTGGAGCTTAAATTGGTCTTATTCTCAAGACTAATTAGCAATCCCAAGTGAGTACATAGTTCCCCTCTTTTACCGTTTTCAAATACTTTGGGGTGATACACATGTACATACATGTTACTTTCGTGCATTTCATGCTTTTATAAACCTTATATTTATTTTATAAATGTGTTCAAGTATTTCGAAAAGTCTATGTTTAAATTAAATAGAAACTTCATTTTTTTATGAAAATGTTCTAGTATTTCGAATTATCGGTGTTTTGAAATAAATATAAATAAATAATCGTATTTATTTTGTATAAGTAATCGAGTTTTTAAATGCGTTTTGAAATACTATAATGAGGGTCGAGTGTTAGTGGTTTGAAATAAAGGTAAGTAGTATTCGTCGAATGTTATAACTTCGTTTGTAATTGTATCGTCGCCCAAAATAAATATATATTTGTATTTATTTTATAAGAAGAATTTGAAATCCAATAAGTGTCGTTTTTAGATCATAAATGTGTGTCGTGTTTCGGGTTTTTAACGAAAATTGGGCAGAGTTTCCTCTGTTTTTGGAATAACCTCGACATCTAAAGTGTCGATATTTTAATCAAACTCAATCAATAATTCAACGGAACCAATATATGTATAAAATTCTCGTTAAAATGTCAAAAGATAAACTAATATTTAATCAATTCGGGTCGAGCTCGGGTCGCGTATAAGTCTAAAATCTAATGTAAACTGGCGTAATAACGACTCGCTACGCCTAAACTTTACCGGGTCTTGCGTGTTGACTGCTGTTGACCGACTGACTTCGTTGACTGAGTTGACTCGGTTTGACCGAGTCAAACCGAGTTGAACCAAACTTTGACCAGCTTTGACCGTTCTTTGACTCGGGTTTGACCAGTTGACCGAACACCAAAACTGAACCGAAATGCTCGTTGACGGTGGTTTGACTTGTCAAAAACTGAATCTAGTCGAACCGAATCACCCGAACTTCTAAACCGCGACCCGAGATAACCACCATCACTACTTCCGTTTAACACCATCTATCAATCATCATCGACATCATCCGTTGGCATCAACATCATCAGTCCGTCTTCTCGCTACCCGACTACCTATCACGAGTGCATCGGGTTTTCAATGTTACAGATCTGAGTAAAAAAATATATCATACTAGATTTCATTCACCGAAGCTCGTCGCCGTAATCACCATCAACAACAGCAACATAATCATCCTCGATCATCTTCACAGCAAAACTTCATCATCCACAGCAGCAGACACCGACGAAACCACCCTGAACCGCCGCCGTCGCTGCTTCTGATCTGCGAGGGTGTGCGTGTATTCGACGGAGAATTCAGCGTCTGATTACCGGCCTGAATCATGACCGCAGGTCACTCCAGTGACCTGTTGTGACGAGAGAGAGAGTTACCGGAACCACCGCCGCCGTCGACAACGGCACCGGCTCCGCCGGTTCTCCCTCCTTCTTCTGTATCCTCTTCTGCTCGTCCTCTCTCTGTTTCTCTATTAAATCTACCAGGTGTGGGGGGGGGTGTCAGGTGGTTGGACTGAAGCAAAAAGGGTGGGGTTTCACCGGAGAATCGACGCCGGTTTCTTCGATTTAGAGAGAGATCAGAGCTGGGGGTTTTTGGAGGAGGAGCTAAAGGTGGGTGTTTGTGTATTTAGGAGTGAATCAGCAAAGGATAAGGTTAGGTGCCTTTATGCTTCAATAGAAACCACAATTGGTATGGCCCTTGTATTATTTAAATAACTATGCACATTACTTGCACGCATGAACAACATGATGGCCTTTTGTCATGTATTTCTTTTCTTTTTACTATGTGGGATGAAGAAAATGTCTAGAAATTTGTTGACCAAGTAGCTTGACAAAAACTAATGTAATAATGCTACACATATTTAAAAAAATATGAGGATAACATGTGTTAGGAAAGTGGCTGATAAAGCCAATCCAACGATTTTTCTTTCGGTGTAAATGAGTACAAGAACTAAAAAGCATGAATAAATTAATTGGTTGGTTGTCCAAATTGTTCACTAGCGAAGACAACTTGTTTTTGTTTGTTTGTTTTTTTTGTTTATATTTGCGCCTTCTGACATTCAAAAGCACGATAAATTCGCAAAAACCAAATCCGAATGCTTAAATTATACGTATAAAATTCGTTTTTGTTTGCGTTGTCAGTATTCTGTACGGTCTCAGTTCGTTTCCGTTTATCGTTCAGCATATTTCCCCAAAATCACTGTACTCGCATTGTAACGTCGGATAAGCGTCCCTAGGCATTCTAGTAGCCTAATTTACTTAATCCGTGCCTTAAACACTGTTTCTTATCATCTTAAACGTTTGTTAATCGCGTAACTAGAAGCCGTTAATTACCGGTTGTCACATTCTCCCCCTGTTGCAGAAATTTCGTTCTCGAAATTTAGATTATGTTATCTCCTCAGAGTTGTGTCGTTCCTAGGTAAGTCCGAATAATACAAAAGTGAATGATCCCGTAATCGAATCAAGAGTTATTCGAATTGCGTGAGTGTAAAGACATATTGCATCAATAAGAACCCAATGGTTCAACTGAGTTTGTTCCAGAAATCGATGTCAAGTGAACGAGATGTTGTGATACTATCACCAATGTGACTAAGTTTACGGGGTTCAACAAAAGAGGAATTTCGACCAACAGAATTCCAAATGAGCGTTCACAATACGCAAATCAATTTTTAGAAACAATCGAATTTTCTACCAACGGAAACTTGCGTTGGTTGTTGTATGATTGAAACTTGAATCAACAAGCTCAAATAGATAGAATCAGGAAATGATTTGTCAACTGTCGAACCAATAAATGAATATGACAAAATCAACGTGTTGACATTGTTGAATTGTAAGGATACACCGAAATGAAATACAATCGAACCTGGTGTATCATCGTCTTAATACATAGTTGCATTAAGACTACTTAAATGATGTGTCAAACGAAAGGCATATATAGTTTTGCATGAGATGGCTGATCGTGATTAGCACGAGCGACGAGTTTATACCGACACCACAAGGTGTCGTAGTGAATGAAATAATTCAACAATAGCGGTGACTGAACAAGCATCACCGTGTTTTGCATGAAACGCTCGATCATGATTAGCCCAAGCTACAAGTTTATACCGACACCACAAGGTGTCGTAGTGAGCGAAATAATTCAATAATAGTGGTGACTGAACAAGCATCACCTTGTTTTGAAATCAAGTGAGAGATTCAACGAGGTAAATCTGAATGTCTGTTTCAAACAATTCTCATAGGATTTTCAATTGAAAATGAAACAAATAAATAATGTTTTTCGATCGAAAATGGAAGAGCAATAAATATCACAAAATGTTCGATCGATGCTGAAAGAATCGTTAAGAGGTACACCGAAATATGACATAAATTTGTGTACCATGATCTTAACACACGATTGTATTAAGATTGCTTTAATATGAATGACCAACGAAGTGGATTTAATATCAATAAATAAATAATTAAATCCATACATGAGGTGAGCAACAAGGTTAGCGCAAGCTTCTAACTTGTGAAAAAACGCCACCACAAGGTGATCGTAATCAAAGAAACGATTCAACGAAGTCGAAGACCAGACAAGCATGTTATGGTTCAAAGCAAATGAAGTGCTTGTGGGGATTATTTCAAATATGATGGCCTCAATCCATCATATGGAATCTTGAATCGAATATATATTACGAGCAAGTTCAATCAATTGAACTTGGTTGAAACATAATCCAACAATGAAATCATGTATCAATAAGAATGTTTCGACATGGCCACAACAAAAAACCATGTATGCCACTCAAAAGAAGATGAGTTTTCCAAGAAATCTGTCGACTCGATATCAAAGAGTCAACGCTTTGCAATAATGTAGTCATTCAAATCAAAATGCAAAAACTCGAACATAGCGAAACAATATTTGGACTTTGATAAAGCAACAATTTGGAGTGAAACCACATGCGCATCAAACAATACATGTGTATCGAATGAATTTTTCAAGAATGTAGCAAATGAGTATTCGCTATTATGAAAGAAAATCTCTGTGATGCAATGACCATTAGGGGGAGTAGAAGGGGGATAAATCTACTCACTATATGCAAAAAGTCGAAATTTCAACAAAAGAAATTTAAGGACTTTACCTGGAATTTCGAACATAGCGTAATCGCCATAAGTGAAATAGTGGGAAAGCGAAGACGTGTGACTTCTTTTGCAGCGCCAACAATTGTGAGTCTCTTCAGACTAAGTATCGACTGTTGTGAAATCTTCTCCCGCTGACGAGATTAGCATCGTTGTTGTTGTGCCCATTTGTGTTTTCCCCAAGGCCTTGCCTCGAAAGTCATGTGTGATGTGCTTCGACGTCCGCTGACGTGTAGTTTATGTTTCATGTATACTTGTGCACTATTGTTTCGTTCCGCGTATGTTACCTGCTCGGGTAATTAAAATAGCATAGACAATATAGATAATGGTGTTTGCCCGAGTTGTTAGTCACGGTTTCTAAGTGAAGACCTTTAATGAGTTTCGACATAAGTTTTCCAAAGGTCCTAAATGCATACTATCCAAAACTCTCAAAGTTTTGATATTTGTGTGTAATTGTTTCATGTAACGTGTATCAACACAACACTTGTGTTTGTTTAAAACCAAAGTTGTTGACTCATTGTTTTCGGCAACGGTTGGAACCCATATTCGAATCCTAGGCGTTTTGTACGTACTCAAAGACTTAACAATCTAAGTTCCCAAAGAGTGAGGTTAAAGCCTAGGTATCCCTACAGAAACCTAATTCGCTAAAACCTATAGCTCTGATACCAATCTGTCACACCCCGAAATATCAGAGCTGGCGTGACTGGACCGGTATCTTCATTGCACAGCGGAAGCAATAAGCTAAGACTTCTAAACAATGAACGCCTGCTAAGTACTCGAATTCCCATGGGTTCTCCTATTCCAACCTTTCCATAGTTTTGAAAATGCAACCTGAGAAAGAACATGTGAAAAAGTCAACATAAAGTTGAGCGAGTTCATAGTTTGTTTTGAAAAGATTTAAAATAAATCTTTTTGATAACCGGTTTAAAAGTTGTTGAGAAGATATAGAAAAATCATTTTCTTGGCATGATATATGAGGACTGTGAGTCTAGCCCATGAGAGTGTTTGTGCATTGCACGAGAGAGAATGGGCCGAGCCCAAACGAACCTTTGTAAGCAGGATCAGCGCTTCCTCTTACTTAGGTATAACTTGAAAAACGTTACCAAAGTTGGTAATTCATGTATTTGTGAGTTTCCATCAAATGAATCTTATGAATACATGAAAGTTTTAGTGTTGTAAATGGGTATGTAAAGCGTCTATGAACAGGTTGATCGTTAATGTTTCGCGAGGACATTAACGTATGCGGCGACATAGGAAGTACTCAACCTGTGTAGACGGTTTTTAGTGTCGAATCACCTCGACTGTGTCGACTCACCTCGACTGTGTGAATCACCTCGACTGTGTCGAATCACCTCGACTGTGTGAATCACCTCGACTGTGTCGAATAACCTCGACTGTGTCGAATCCCCTTGACTGTGTCGAATCACCTCGACTGTGTCGAATAACCTCGACTGTGTCGCCCGTACCCATTAGAAAATCATGCACGTTTCATAAATATGCGCCCGTTTTGTAAACCGGTATGTTTGATCGAAATCATTCGTAAGCCATTTAAGTTCCTTGAAATTCATTCGCAAACACGGTTTAGAAATATGAGTTTTCGTTCATCGAAAAGTTGTTTATTTTTGCAAAACTTGCATGTCTTTCCACCCCCGAAAACATTTATAAAAATGTAAAACAGTAAAAAGTGGGGGTTATGAACTCACCTTGACATTCCTGCGCAAAGCTAGCTTAACGTGATTCCGTGATGTCATTCCAAGCACGTGAATTAGCTAGCGTGCAACGATGACATTCCTACGAAGGAATACTTATAAGTTTCTAATTTAACGACGTAGTTAAACTACGTGTCTGAGCTCTACCGAGTCGTTAACAAAACGACTCTACGAAGGAAGGTGTTAATATTTTGGTTTGAAATAACCAAACTATTGTTAGTTGATCCTGTTTATGACCGGGACAAAAACTAAGTCTCGAAAAGGACTTAGCTTTCGAATGGTTTAAAATATATATATTTATATATTTAAATAAAAACATACTTACGACATCATGTTATTTTTTCGCGAATAGAAATACGTAGGTGGATAGCGGTTCGTGTCGTTGTAAGATGAAAATAAAAGTGTATATATAAATATACATATATTTTAGTCGTGACGTTTGAAATATAACTTAGAATTCAAACAATTGAACTAAATATAACAACTATATTTAGTTCGTAAGAACGTTTAAAATCGACGTTTAAAATAAATATAAACCTTATATTTATTTTATAAATGTGTTCAAGTATTTCGAAAAGTCTATGTTTAAATTAAATAGAAACTTCATTTTTTTTATGAAAATGTTCTAGTATTTCGAATTATCGGTGTTTTGAAATAAATATAAATAAATAATCGTATTTATTTTGTATAAGTAATCGAGTTTTTAAACGCGTTTTGAAATACTATAATGAGGGTCGAGTGTTAGTGGTTTGAAATAAAGGTAAGTAGTATTCGTCGAATGTTATAACTTCGTTTGTAATTGTATCGTCGCCCAAAATAAATATATATTTGTATTTATTTTATAAGAAGAATTTGAAATCCAATAAGTGTCGTTTTTAGATCATAAATGTGTGTCGTGTTTCGGGTTTTTAACGAAAATTGGGCAGAGTTTCCTCTGTTTTTGGAATAACCTCGACATCTAAAGTGTCGATATTTTAATCAAACTCAATCAATAATTCAACGGAACCAATATATGTATAAAATTCTCGTTAAAATGTCAAAAGATAAACTAATATTTAATCAATTCGGGTCGAGCTCGGGTCGCGTATAAGTCTAAAATCTAATGTAAACTGGCGTAATAACGACTCGCTACGCCTAAACTTTACCGGGTCTTGCGTGTTGACTGCTGTTGACCGACTGACTTCGTTGACTGAGTTGACTCGGTTTGACCGAGTCAAACCGAGTTGAACCAAACTTTGACCAGCTTTGACCGTTCTTTGACTCGGGTTTGACCAGTTGACCGAACACCAAAACTGAACCGAAATGCTCGTTGACGGTGGTTTGACTTGTCAAAAACTGAATCTAGTCGAACCGAATCACCCGAACTTCTAAACCGCGACCCGAGATAACCACCATCACTACTTCCGTTTAACACCATCTATCAATCATCATCGACATCATCCGTTGGCATCAACATCATCAGTCCGTCTTCTCGCTACCCGACTACCAGTGCATCGGGTTTTCAATGTTACAGATCTGAGTAAAAAAATATATCATACTAGATTTCATTCACCGAAGCTCGTCGCCGTAATCACCATCAACAACAGCAACATAATCATCCTCGATCATCTTCACAGCAAAACTTCATCATCCACAGCAGCAGACACCGACGAAACCACCCTGAACCGCCGCCGTCGCTGCTTCTGATCTGCGAGGGTGTGCGTGTATTCGACGGAGAATTCAGCGTCTGATTACCGGCCTGAATCATGACCGCAGGTCACTCCAGTGACCTGTTGTGACGAGAGAGAGAGTTACCGGAACCACCGCCGCCGTCGACAACGGCACCGGCTCCGCCGGTTCTCCCTCCTTCTTCTGTATCCTCTTCTGCTCGTCCTCTCTCTGTTTCTCTATTAAATCTACCAGGTGTGGGGGGGGTGTCAGGTGGTTGGACTGAAGCAAAAAGGGTGGGGTTTCACCGGAGAATCGACGCCGGTTTCTTCGATTTAGAGAGAGATCAGAGCTGGGGGTTTTTGGAGGAGGAGCTAAAGGTGGGTGTTTGTGTATTTAGGAGTGAATCAGCAAAGGATAAGGTTAGGTGCCTTTATGCTTCAATAGAAACCACAATTGGTATGGCCCTTGTATTATTTAAATAACTATGCACATTACTTGCACGCATGAACAACATGATGGCCTTTTGTCATGTATTTCTTTTCTTTTTACTATGTGGGATGAAGAAAATGTCTAGAAATTTGTTGACCAAGTAGCTTGACAAAAACTAATGTAATAATGCTACACATATTTAAAAAAATATGAGGATAACATGTGTTAGGAAAGTGGCTGATAAAGCCAATCCAACGATTTTTCTTTCGGTGTAAATGAGTACAAGAACTAAAAAGCATGAATAAATTAATTGGTTGGTTGTCCAAATTGTTCACTAGCGAAGACAACTTGTTTTTGTTTGTTTGTTTTTTTTTTGTTTATATTTGCGCCTTCTGACATTCAAAAGCACGATAAATTCGCAAAAACCAAATCCGAATGCTTAAATTATACGTATAAAATTCGTTTTTGTTTGCGTTGTCAGTATTCTGTACGGTCTCAGTTCGTTTCCGTTTATCGTTCAGCATATTTCCCCAAAATCACTGTACTCGCATTGTAACGTCGGATAAGCGTCCCTAGGCATTCTAGTAGCCTAATTTACTTAATTCGTGCCTTAAACACTGTTTCTTATCATCTTAAACGTTTGTTAATCACGTAACTAGAAGCCGTTAATTACCGGTTGTCACACATGAGGTGCATACCTCAGACTACACGAGCACGGACGATGATGACTTCCAGCCATTCGCTCTGCCCGACGGCGCTGATGAGCATATCGATGACCCACCTGCTGAGTACCTTCCCCTTGCTGTGATTCCAGCTCCGATACCTCTTGCTTCTTATCCAGCATACGAGCTATTACTAGACGCCAAGGCTGACGGCGACATTGATCTCTACGAGGACGAGCCTTTTGAGGACGAGGTTCCTGATGCAGCCCCTTTACCCGCTGGCGGTCTCTTGATGATTGCTGATGCCCCAGCTGGAGACTCGCCCGTCCACTCACCAGTCCCAGACTCCTTTGAGTCTGTGGCATCTGCTCCGTCTCACGAGGTGAGCATTCAGCATTTTCTTCATGACTCGGACCCTGATCAGGCATCTTCTGCCGCCCCCATTCCGAGCCTTGTGTTCGAGCACGACGACATTGAGGATTCCGATCCCGTTTTTCCTCCAGGATTTGATCCTGACCGCGACATTGAGTATATTCCTATGGACCATCATATGGAGGACCCTGTTGATCCCGTCGATCCTATCGATCCCTTTGATCCAGAGTTTGATTTTGACATGGCTTTTGACGACCCGGAGCCTGCCGTAGCCCCAGAGCAGGCAGCTGCTCTCGATCCTGTGCATGAGCATGACTTGGTACATGCTGACATTCCTGTCGAGCCCGTTTTGGCTGACCCGCCAGTTGGCGATCTTCCTGTTGATGATGTCCCTTTGTTAGCTGCTGATCATGCTGTTGATCCTTTTGTTGACCCACCTTTGATTGCTGACGTCCCTGTTGACCATCATATTGATCATGTTGACCCTGTCATTGCTCCTTTTGATCCTGTACCCATCGAGCCTGAGCACGCTCTATTTGCAGAGCATATGGATCCGCCCGATGAGGAGGCTCAGCACGGTTGGATACCGGCTGACGAGGATGTTCCACCGCTTCCACCACATCACACTGAGGCACATCATATTGATTTTTCGTTTCAGATCCCACCATTTGTACCTCCAGCAGGGCCTGGAGAGGGCTCTTCAGCCCACCCCTTTGGGCACATACCGATGCCTATGCCTTTCGTACCTCAGATGACACCTGTTCCATCTTCTGTTCATGTAGCACCATTCGATCCCACCAGCATGCCACTGCTTTGGTCATCTTCCTCACCGATGCCACCTACTGATCCATATCATCCATTCCATATGGGACATACCATTGAGGACGTCTTGATGTCCTTTGTCCATCAGCATGATTCCCATACACAGCGACTCCAGGAGCTCGAGAGAGCTCAGCTATCTCTTGGTCCATATCTTGGTCAGACATCTTCATCTTTTCAGCCTTTTCGATCATTACCTCCTGACTATGCTGCCCGACTTACGACCTTGGAGCAGCAGATTGCATCCGTTATTTGCACTCAGCAGGCGATGGAGGAGGACTGGCTTCATTTACGCCACCTACTCTACACTCACTTTCCCCCTCCTCCACCCCCATCCGCATAGAGCTCATCGGTGCCTTAGTGGTAGGCGATGGTGAGACGACCGCGATTGTGACTGCACAGCCTTTTGGAGACCATCTGACGATACTGATATTTGTTGATATTTGTTGATGTACTGGATGTATGTGACACTGATGTGATGTTGTTTTTGACAGGGGTGATGTAGCCCCTATTTGATTTGTGATTGTATGATACAGTGACGTACTGATACCCTTACCACATTATGGTCTCGATATATATAACAATCGCCGTATTCTCACCATATCTGATTCACTTGATTGCTTATTTATGTTTTGTGACATGGGATGTTGTATGTATGATATTTGCAACATGGGATGTTGGGACATGGGATGTTGTATGTATGATATTTGCAACATGGGATGTTGGGACATGGGATGTTGTATGTATGATATTTGCAACATGGGATGTTGGGACATGGGATGTTGTGTGAATGATATTTGTAACATGGGATGTTGGGACATGGGATGTTGTGTGTGATATATAGATAACATGAGATGTTATATGTTATTACTATTACTATATACGTATGTTTATTATGGCCTAATCGACGTACGCATCTTTAGAAGATGGCGCCAAGACGACAACCTCAGCCAATGCCTACTACTCCAGAAGAATTACAGCAAGTTATTGCTGCCGCCATTGCTCAATATGCTGCCTCGCAAGGAGGACCAAGCGGAAGTAGCTCGAACATCAACGGCAACCAAAATCCTCCTCATGGTAACCCTAAGTCATTAAGACATACCATGGCCTAAATGGATTCCTTTAGCAAATGCTAATGCCGTTCCTATGATGTAATGTATGTGCAGGGTGCACCTACAAACAATTCTTGGACTGTAAGCCCATAAACTTCGACGGCACAGGTGGTGTTGTTGCTTTCGTCCGCTGGGCAGAGAAGACCGAGTCCGTACTTCGCATGAGCAAGTGCGCTGTGGATCAGCAAGTCACTTACATCTCAGGGCTATTTGTGGATGGAGCCCTATCCTGGTGGAATCTACAGGTCCAGACCTTGGAGAAGCCGCAGCTTACGCATTGACCTGGACAGAGTTGAAAGAGCTCATGCGCAAGAAGTACTGTTCTCGTGCTGAAATTCAGAGGTTAGAGACCGAATTCTGGCACCTAAAGATGGAAGGTTCCAAGATAGCTGAGTATGTCCAGAGGTTCCACGATTTGTCGCACGTGGTACCCTACATGGTTACACCGGAGTTCAAGAGGATTGAACGCTTCATCTGGGGATTGGCTCCTCAGATAATCAGCATGGTGACTTCTTCCAAACCTGCAACCATCACAGAAGCCATTGATCTGAGTATGGCTCTCACCGAAGAGGCGATTCGGTTGAACAAGTTTGATGGGGTTGAGCCCAAGAAGAAGGAGACTCATGTGGAGTCATCTGGTGGTAATAAGCGAAAGTTTTCGAGTTTCAAGCAAAGCACCGGGATGGTGGTTAAGAAGGGAGAATCGAATGCGCCAGCTCAAGATTCAGCTGGTAGAAAGAAAGGAAAGGGATACATGGGTGCACACCCCAAGTGCAACTCATGCCAAAAACATCATTCTGGTCGTTGCAGCCTGAGAGTTTGTGAATCATGTGGGAAGACTGGTCATACGAAGAATTTCTGTTGGGCTAATGCTGGCCGGGGAGGCCAAGGAGGAAATGGGAATAGGAATAACCGTGGTGGTGCTGGGAACCGCCACAAGGAAACCTGGGAGGTGATGGAAACCGTGCCAATAATGCTAACCAAGCAGGCGCCATGAATCGGAACCAGGGAAACCATCAAGTTGGAAACAATGGTGGAAACGGGCAGAGGCCCGGATGTTTCAATTGTGGAGATTAAGGGCATTACAAGAGGAATTGCCCAGAATTAACCCAGGCACGCGGAAGAGTGTTTAACATGGAAGCCAGGGAAGCGCGCCAGGATCCCAACGTTGTCACTGGTACGTTCCCTGTAAACCAACGCTATGCATCCGTTTTGTTTGATACTGGTGCCGATTATAGCTTCGTATCGCTAGAATTTAAGAACATGCTTGGTTTAGCCGCTAGTAAGTTAGATATTCCATACTCGATTGAATTAGCGAATGGGAAGTTAGTAGAAGCTAACGAGGTGATTCGAGGTTGTGTAATCGAGCTGGGAGAGCGTGAGTTTGCTCTCGATCTATTACCAGTCAAGTTGGGAAGCTTCGACGTGGTAGTAGGGATGGATTGGTTATCGAGTAACAAGGCAGAGATAGTTTGCCACGAGAAGATTATTCGAATCCCGACCGATGATGGTGAGACCATTGTTGTTCATGGGGAGAAGCGTGAGACGCCGTTAAGGATGATTAGCTGCCTGAAAGCAAGGAAGTGTTTGAAGAAAGGATGTGTTGCTTTTCTAGCACACATTGTAGATAAAAAGGCTGCTGAGCCGAAGATCGAAGACATCCCTGTCGTGAGGGAATACCCAGAAGTCTTTCCAGAAGACTTGCCTGGCTTGCCACCTCAAAGGCAAGTGGAGTTTCGCATCGACTTAGTTCCAGGCGCTGCGCCTGTGGCTAAGGCACCTTATAGACTCGCTCCGTCTGAAATGCAAGAACTGTCGACACAACTTCAAGAGTTGTTAGACAAGGGTTTTATTCGACCAAGCTTCTCGCCTTGGGGAGCTCCAGTTTTGTTTGTGAAGAAGAAGGACGGTAGTTTCCGTATGTGTATCGACTACAGAGAGTTGAACAAGCTGACGATCAAGAATAGGTATCCCCTGTCAAGAATCGACGATCTGTTCGACCAGCTTCAAGGTTCAAGCTTCTATTCAAAGATCGATCTTCGATCTGGATACCATCAGCTACGGATACAGGAGGAGAGTATCCCGAAGACAGCCTTCAGAACTCGATATGGACACTACGAGTTTCTCGTTATGCCGTTTGGTTTGACAAACGCACCTGCAGTGTTCATGGATTTGATGAACCGAGTTTGTAAACCGTACTTGGATAAGTTCGTGATTGTATTCATCGACGACATCTTGATTTATTCAAAGACGAAGGCTGAGCACGAGCAGCATCTTAGAGCCATTCTAGAGCTACTAAAGAAGGAACAGTTGTACGCCAAGTTCTCTAAGTGTGAGTTTTGGCTACGTGAGGTGCAATTCCTTGGGCACGTGGTGAATGGAGATGGAATCCACGTGGATCCCACCAAAATCGAGGCGATCAAAGATTGGGAAACGCCAAAGACGCCAACTGAGATTCGGCAATTCTTGGGTTTGGCTGGCTATTATCGAAAGTTCATCGAGAACTTTTCAAAGATCGCTCAACCGTTGACACTCCTCACGCAGAAAGATAAGAAGTTTGATTGGGGAATCAAACAGGATGAGGCGTTTCAGACATTGAAGGATAAGCTTTGTAACGCGCCGATATTAGCTCTACCAGAAGGTACTGATGATTTCGTGGTATACTGCGATGCATCGCGTCAAGGATTGGGTTGTGTGTTGATGCAACGCCAAAAGGTTATTGCCTATGCGTCACGCCAACTGAAAGTGCACGAAAAGAACTATACCACGCATGACTTGGAGCTTGGCGCAGTGGTTTTTGCTTTGAAGATCTGGAGACACTACCTTTACGGTACAAAGTGCACGATCTTTACAGATCACAAGAGCCTCCAGCATATATTCAACCAGAAGGAGTTGAACATGAGGCAAAGACGATGGGTCGAGTTGTTGAACGATTACGACTGTGAGATCAAGTATCATCCAGGGAAGGCGAATGTGGTCGCCGATGCCCTAAGTCGTAAAGAGAGAATCAAGCCCATAAGGGTTAGGGCTATGGAGATGATAATTCAAACCGACCTTTCCTCGCGCGTTCGTGCAGCACAGAAGGAAGCTCTCAAGGAGGGAAACCTTGAGGAAGAATATCTCCGTGGGATGGAGAAGATTTTGGTGCCAAACAAGGAAGGAACGTTATGTTTTGAGAAAAGGATTTGGGTTCCTCTGTTTGGTGGTTTAAGAGAGGTTATTTTTGATGAAGCTCACAAGTCGCGGTACTCTATCCACCCTGGAGCGGATAAGATGTACCAGGATCTTAAAGATTATTACTGGTGGCCTAGGATGAAGGGCGATGTTGCTATTTACGTGAGCAAATGTTTAACTTGTGCCAAACTTAAGGCGGAATACCAGAAGCCTTCAGGACTTCTGCAGCAACCAAAAATTCCCCAGTGGAAGTGGGAAGAAATCTCCATGGATTTTATTACGAAGTTGCCAAGGACGCCAAGAGGCCATGACACTATCTGGGTGATAGTGGATCGCTTAACGAAGTCAGCACACTTCTTACCTATCCGCGAGAAGGATAACACAAGCAAATTGGCTGAATTCTACATGAGAGAGATTGTTACACGCCATGGAGTACCTCTCTCGATTATTTCTGATAGAGATGGGAGGTTCGTATCGAGGATATGGCAATCCTTCCAGGAAGCTTTTGGCTCAAAGCTGAATATGAGCACAGCTTTTCACCCGCAGACCGACGGTCAAAGTGAGCGGACGATTCAGACGTTGGAGGACATGCTGAGAGCATGTGTGATGGATTTAGGCGGTAGCTGGGATAAGCATTTACCCCTGGTTGAATTTTCATACAACAACAGCTACCACACCAGTATTGGTGCTGCGCCATTCGAAGCTTTATATGGGCGCAAGTGCAGGTCGCCGCTCTGTTGGTCTGACGCAGGAGATAGACAATTGGTAGGTCCCGATGTAGTTCAGGAAACTACAGATAAGATTGCGCAAATCCGAGATCGCATTAGTGCGGCTCGTGACCGTCAGAAGACCTACGCAGATCTGAAAAGGAAACCTCAGGAGTTTGAGGTTGGGGATATGGTTCTGTTGAAGGTATCACCCTGGAAGGGTGTGGCACGCTTTGGGAAGCGTGGGAAGTTGAATCCGCGCTACATTGGTCCTTTCAAGGTTTTGGAAAGAATTGGGACCGTAGCATACAAGTTGGATCTACCTGCCGAACTGAATAATGTTCACGATACATTTCATGTATCCAATCTGAAGAGAAGTCCAACTCAAGTTAACGTTGCCATTCCTACCGACGAAATTCATATTGATGACACACTCCACTTCGTTGAAGAACCTGTCGAGGTCACGGATTGGAAAGTAAACAAGACCCGCCGGAGCAGTGTCAAGCTCGTCAAAGTTCGCTGGAATGCTAGACATGGTCCTGAGTTCACCTGGGAGCGTGAAGACCGAATGAAAGAGAAATACCCCCACTTATTTCCTGAGAACCCTGCTTCTACAAGCAGAATTTAAAATTTCGGGACGAAATTTATTTAACGGGGGGAGAATGTGACAACCCTCACAAAACCAGGTATCCGTACGACTTAATTAACTATTAATTGTTGCCTAATTACTGTGCTTAACTGAGATTTCTGATAAACTGCTACTTGATTGTTGATACTTGTACATATCTGCATCATACTTTGATTTCCTGTCACTACATTATTTATTTACTAAACTCTAGTGACAAACATGATGCACAAAAGCACAGTAGCATTTGAACGGATAACCTATTTGACATGCTGATATAGCCAGCATCAGGCAGACACTGCCTCTAAAGGCCTGTATGAGCCAGAAATATTTTACTACACCCATAGTGTGTGTAGAGATACAAGGGTTGTATAATTGCGTCTCTAGGACTAAGATATAGAGATTGGATGTGCCAAAAACGTACTCTAAGCACAACACACAACACTTTTATTTACATACTAGCTTCTAGCTAACTAATAAAGTGCCAAAATATGAGGAATTATTCCTGACACTTTGCAGAATAAATTGTGTCGCAAAAAAATATTATTTACGACGCTTAAAGGATTACTTAAGCACTTTAACGGATTACTATCCGACCGAACAACCGGACTATACCCGGAACATAAAAATATTACCAGAAATATTATTGGTATTTTTCTGAGCCAATTAGGGTCCCTGATTACCCTAACACCCGCTTTATAACGCATTAAACAACTAACGGGGTTAATCCCTAAAGTTAACCGACTTAACCAAACTAAACTCTAACTGAACGATCAAGACCCAACCGGATACCCCCCCCCCCCCTAATGGGATCGGCCAACTAGAAAGGACAAGGGGAGTACACTTTTTATTATTTTATTTGGGTTCGTGGATATCTAGAGCATGAAACCGATGGACGAAAGAGCATAATTTCTCTATATAAACACACACACTCCACACAAGTTTACACACACACAAACACCAACATTTCACTCTCTCTCTTGCTCCCTCTCTTCTCGGCCGAGAGCATCCACAAGCCATCCATCCGTTTCGGTTTTCATCTTGCAAGTTCCAAGCTCATACAAGTGTTGGGGATCACGTATAGGGAAGCTTGAAGCAAACGGAAGTTGGAGGACCACGTGCATTTGCTTTTATCCACGCCATTTCCGACTAGATTCTTCCCTAGCCCCGAGCTAGAGGTATAACATTTAAAACTTGTCCTTGATCGTATCTAAAGTGGTTAAAAGGATTTTTAACGGTTAAAAGTCGGTAACCCATCTTTTGAATCTAAAAAGTTTACTAAAACTCGAATATCGTTGGTTAAAAGCATATAACGCGTGTAAATGTCGTAGTATTTGAATATGTTGGTTGTAGAGACCCGATCTACGATGTGGTGGCTCTTATCATCGTTTAACCCGACTTTGTTAAGATCCCGAATCTTGACATACACTTGTTCCTTTTGTACAAGGGTTAAAAGGTGAAACTCCACCACACGGGAAACATGAACTTGTGTAAAAGTGTTTTGACATGAAAAATGGTATTTAAAACGAGCCGATCTACGTATGTACAAGTGGTATATTCGTAGAACCAAGTGTCGAGAAAATCATGTTTTATATAAGTTGGATAACATGCTAACAAAGATGGTTTTTATAAACTACAAGTGTATAAACACTTGTGAAACGAAAGATCCGACAAAATAACAATTTTTATAAAAATTGTCGGGAAGTTGTAAAGAGTGATTTGTTCTAAAAACGGGGTTTTTACAAGACTAAACTATTATATACATAGATCCACTAAATATAACGAGATCTACACGATAGTTTGAGAAAAATTACAAGTTCATGTAATAATGTGATTTTACATACTAGTCTACAAGTTTGAAGTGTTGAAACTTGTGTAATGTGTTGGAAATTGATTGGTTGATTTAAAGAAGTATTGCAATGATTTTGTAAAAGAAAATGATACGCTTGAAAGCGTGGCCACCTCCAGTTACAGGGGAAACTCTGGCGAAATTTTCTAAAAATCTAACACTTAGAATTATTTACAAGTGTTAGACTACTTTTGACATATTTTCAAATATATTTCGCCATGACTTTATTTACAAATATTCGGAGGTGGGGTTTTCACAAAAATAAACGTGATAAATATTTATTCGATAAATATATTTTTCACAACACTGTTTATGATTATTTTGTGAAAATGCATAAATATTATTTTTAGAGTAAAAATAATATTTACTAACTTTGTCGAACCCAAAATAATACCAACGCCTACACGACAAATATATAAGTTACAACGGTAATTACTATTACCACTAAATCGCCAAAACGTAACTTACGCTTTATACGGAAATATTCATGAATGCGGATATTGTCAACGTATTATTTTGGAAAGTATTGTGTAAAAAAAAAGAAAATATATTATTTTTGAGAAAAATAATTATATTTTGGAATGAGAAATAAAATATATTAAGTGAGACTTAATATTATAAGCACGCATGTATTAATTCCCCCATCCTTGGGAAGGAGATTTTCTACCAAGTATATACACGGAACGGTTGTCTAACCGTTTCCCGAAAATATAAACTATAAAGCTAAGGCACGGCCATCCGTCTAATAGAATTAGCACATGTAGGTCGTTGCGCAGCAGTTGGATATTTGGATTACTTGGTATTGTGACGCACTCACTGTGAGTTCATGTCCCCCTTTTCTCTTAACTGTTTTCAGTTTTATAAACTGCGGGGGTGAAATACATGTTACTATGATTATGAATACTTGATACATGGTATGGTTAGCGTAAGGAGGTTTGTTACTCAGATCATGTGAGTGGGTAGGCACAACTTGAGGCCATTAATCCTCGTAGTAGGACCGAGGGACATGAGCGGTAGATCTATCTGGGTGTAGCGAGCCCAGCCCCAGGTCCAACATAACGGACCTCGGGGTGACTTAGTGCCCGACGCATAAATCCGCTAGGTTTGAGTCATCCCTACTTGCACTTCACACATATCAATGGCCTTGCAAACCATTGGTGATCTCTTTTTTCCTTATTTGCTACATACCAGGTTTTTGATAAAGATAAAGGTTTATTTACTCACTTTCGCATGAACTCGCTCAACATTATTGTTGATTTTTCAACTTACATGTATTTCAGGAAACTAACGATCTGGCGCGGTATGGCTTGTTTTCCGCTGCATTAGGCCCGAGGTCATCCAGGGTTCGAGGCTTGTGACTCTTTCCTGGACAAGTCACAGTCCTTGAATCATGTTTATGTTAAGTTTGCATTTGTAATGTTTAGGCAAAGTTATGGTTGTTGGGTGTTAACCCGTTAAGACAATGTTTTACTATTTTACTTTTAATGGATGATCTTGCATATTTTTAATTCATATAGCTTGTTATGATTAAGCTATGGTATTAAGAAGTCACACCAAATTAACCACGCTTCCGCAAAGCCAGGGTGTGACAGTTAGCTAGTTGTAGTGTCGAGTCAAAGTTTCGGTCAAAATGCGTTTTAGCACGCATTTTGCAACGGAACTACTTTAGGGTATCAAAACACTTTGTTTTGATACCAAATCAGTAGGTTAGACATGTTTTGACATGTCTAACTCGACACTATTAGTTTGTGCTTGTTTAGGGTCGCAAGGTAAGCGGTCTAAACAACCGCTTATACTTCCGAACCCGACCCGTTTGGTCGATCTTTAGGATCCGACCAAGCTTAGTTAGTGATCATAGATGCATAGGTAATAACCACTGAGGTTATACCTTATGATCACATAGGAATGGTTAGTCATTTGCTTGTTAGCTTGTATGCCCATAGGAAATGACCAAAATGCCCTTTTTGAAGCATAAATCCGTATTTTGACTATGTGAACATAATTTTGACATGTAATCTGATTTAGTAACATGTTTAGGGATAATTGGGCATGTAAGACTTGACATAGCACATAGTTAACCATCCGATCATAGTTTTACGCTAACGACGCCTTATAGTAGCTTATGTTACCATAATGTGTCGAAACGGGTCAAAAGCACTTAGGTAGGCCTTCCAATCAGAATGTTGGGACTAATAAATCATACCACATGAGTTCAATCACTCATTTGATTTATAGAACCTCATTCTATCCTATCTCCCGATTTAGGAGCCAATTATTAACATAGTTACCTATACTAGGTGCCGGTTGATTCCATGACCCTTGGAGCTTAAATTGGTCTTATTCTCAAGACTAATTAGCAATCCCAAGTGAGTACATAGTTCCCCTCTTTTACCGTTTTCAAATACTTTGGGGTGATACACATGTACATACATGTTACTTTCGTGCATTTCATGCTTTTATGACATAAACATGCTACTTTCACCTAGTACATATATAGTACATGCTTTCCATTGTGTTTTGCTATGTATGTCAAGCATGCTAGCACATTGATTTGTTACACATTTGTTGCATATGTTTACTTAGCATATGTAACACATTGTTTTACATGACGTTTCTGCTATGTATGTTTACTGAGCATGCTAGCACATTGCTTTTACATGAACATTTCTACTAGGCATGTTTACTTAGCATTCCTAGTACATGGTTTTCACATGCTACATTGGTTATGACATTTGGTATGTTCAATCGGGACAATAATACATTCATTAACATTATCTACGCCGCTCGGACTTATGTAATGGTACCATAGGAATTGACAACTCCCGTTTCCGACTTCCTGGGTTTGTTTGGAAGTTGGGGATGACAGAATCCGACTACATAACTTTAGATGAACCTTTAATTCGTTTAAGGGTTTGTCGCCACAGTCTCAAGGCTTGAATGTATGCGATTAACATTACTGCATAAATGTTTGTAATCATAAAGCATTGTTTTTCTGCAAAGCATAACATTTGATTTAAACTTAGGTTTATTCAAAAACATGTTTTGTACATTTTCTATGGAGTTGAGTAACTTCTAGTTATTCACCATACATGACATTTGTTTTCACATTAGACATCATTACATAGTTAAGTAGATGATTTCCTACTTGCTATGCATTTCATTGGTTTTACATGATATACATGACATTGTACATGGTTTACACATACACATTTTGACATGGAACAAGACATTTTGGTTGGTTATTGATAAGTGACTTATGTAACGGGGCTATGTGTTATATGATAAAAGCATGGTGGATACGCCGCTGGTACTTCCTATATATAAGTGCTTTTATCGTATTATACATCGTTGCGTTATATAAACCACTTGGGCAACACATGAAACATATCATACATAAAAATGACATTGTTTTACAAATTACATATTTTATACAAATTCACTTTTACTTGGTTATTCATTTAACCATGCATTATCATTTCATCATCATTTGATTTTCATTGATTTTCACATGGTTTTACAAAGGAAAACATTTTACAAGGTTCATGACTACATTTTATTAAACTCTCCTTTCAAATACAAGTCATGAATCTGCATAAACAAAACCTATGTATCTTACAGGCATTTTTATGCTGACGTACCTATTTTTACATGTGTTTCAGGTGCTAATGCATGATGATGCTTGTGCTTCACTTAGGCGGACTCGGGCCTTAGTGACTTAAAAGACAGTTATTATGTTAGTTTAGTTTGAACTCAAAGACAATGTAACTTTAAATTTTAATAATACATAACTTTATTTACCATGGTTGTTGAAACAATAATTCTGTCGCCACTCACCTCCCCGGCGTTTCCGCCGCACTCTTCTGTCACACCCCGACCACGTTAAAACAACAAACCGTGGCGGAAACGTCGGGGAGTGTTGCAACAGAATTATTGTTTCACAACCATGGTAACCAAATGTTTTGTTGCAACACTCCCCGACGTTTCCGCCACGGTTTGTTGTTTTAACGTGGTCGGGGTGTGACAGAAGAGTTGGTATCAGAGCTAATGAATGTCATTCGTTATGTAATTACAACCAACAAGTCTTGTTCACCTTATTGAAATCGTTATTAGTTTTGTATAAACCATCTTAATCGTTTTTGAAATCATCGTTTAAACCTTGAAAATCGTTTTGTACATATGATTCACCCCAAAACAATTGAAAACAGTAAAATAGGGGAACTATGTACTCACTTGAGATTGTAGGGTATCCTTGATTTTTGTGAACTATCGATGCACGGGCAATCAAGGAATCAAGTGGTACCTAGTATCGGATTGCTAGATAAATAAATCGACACCTAAATCGGGAGATAGGATAGAATGAGGTTCTATAAATCAAATGAGTAATTAAACTCATATGGTATGATTTAATAGTCCCAACATTCTGATTGAAAGGCCTACCTAAGTGCTTTTGACCCGTTTCGACCCATTATGGTAACATAAGCTACTATAATGCGTCGTTAGCGTATAACTATGATCGGACGGTAATCTATGTGCTATGCCAAGTCTTACATGCCCAATTATCCCTAAACATGTTACTAAATCAGATTACAAGTCAAAAATATGTTCACATAGTCAAATTACGGATTTTAGCTTCAAAAGGGCATTTTGGTCATTTCCTATGGGCATACAAGCTAACTAGCAAATGACTAACCGATCCTACGTGATCATAAGGTATAACCTCAGTGGTTATTCCCTATGTAATTATGATCACTAACTAAGCTTGGTCGGATCCAAAGATCGACCAAACGGGTCGGGTTCGGAAGTATAAGCGGTTGTTTAGACCGCTTATCTTACGACCCTAAACAAGCACAAACTAATAGTGCCGAGTTAGATATGTCAAAACATGTCTAACCTACTGATTTGGTATCAAAACAAAGTGTTTTGATACCCTAAAGTAGTTCCGTTGCAAAATGCGTGCTAAAACGCATTTTGACCGAAACTTTGACACTACAACTAGATAACGTGGTAATCAGTGGTTATAATCGCGAAGGATTATAACTATCGTGATTACAATCACGTGTCAAAGTTCAATTGAACTTTGACTTGACCAATTGATGGTCAAAACCGAAAGTCAAACTGTTGGCCAAACTGTTTGACTTTCTGCACTACATAAGGAAAAAGCAAGAAAAAGAATGAAAGAAGCTCACTTAAGGTCCTTGCTATCTTTTCTACAAGAAGACAAAGTCCCAAATGCTTGAGAGAGAGCTCCAAAGCAGATGTGAAGAGAGGAATGAGTGAATGAGCAAAGAAATGAGTTGATGGAGCATGGTATTTATAGTTGGACATGAAGAACAAGATCACTCCAAGTGTTTTTCTTAGCCATTAAGCATGAAATCACAACCATACATTTGTTAGGAGCAGGTGCAAAGCCTTGGAGAGGTGGTAACTTGGTTACCACACAAAGAAATTGCAAGATTGGCACCTGAATTTACAAACTGTTGCTGAAAACACACTTTCTGCCCAGATGTGATGCTCGCGTAGCGTGACGGCATAGGCAGTAGGTGCTCGCGCTATGCTACCATGTATCAGGTTCAGCAAAGTTTCAAAAATGGCAGAAATGGTCCCTGCACGTGTTTAAAGCCTTTTTCGATGCGTTTAAACCCCGTTAACCTCATTTCAAGGCTCTAAAATGAAGTTAAAGCATAGGGGACTCAAAACATGCTCAAAAATATCTCGGATGTCGGTTCGTTTGGTCGTACGATCGCGTTGTTCGGTTAATTACGACGGAAGTCGTAACGAACGCAAAATCGATCCAAATTAAGCGACGAATGGAATTTTTGCATGACGATCACTAAAATAAAAATATTTTAGTGTGTACAAAAATTTTGGATGTCCAGATGTGTCCAGAACGTAAGATACGCGCGAAAATGCAAACTTACACCGTTTTTGACACTTTTAGTCCCTGTAAGATCATATAAGCATGTTTTCGCACACCGAACCTATCAAAGCTTATTTCTAAGCCATTTTTAGGTTATATATGGTATGTTTAACTTATGATCAAGTTCCGGACTGTTCGACACCATACGAATCGGTATAGTTTCGCAGTTTGACACAAATAGTCCCTGCGATCGAATAAACTTGATTTCGGCATACCAAACCATCCAAAACTTATTTCTAAGTTATGTAAAGGTTATTTAAGGTATGTTAAGCCTATGTCACTATTCCGGAGTGTTTGTTGCACTAAACTGGTTATATTTACGCATCAGATCGCGTATAACCTTCCAGAAAGCGATTTAGAGCTTGAAATCGAACGAGAATTGATATGTGCAAACGATACACATATTTATAAAAATTCCAAGTATGAAATACAATATTTCATTGATTTGGTATTTGTTCGATGGTCTTGGAGGCACAGATGTCACAGTCTCCCCTACTTCAGGAAATTTCGTCCCGAAATTTAATCAGAGGAAACTTGTGAGAGCTCGAAACATGAAGTCGAAAAGATAAGACAATACTGGTTGGGTTCTGAACTTCTAGTAACTTTAATAACATTATGCTTGCAGTGTAAGAGGGACACTTATATACAAGTATATGAAGTGTCATTGGTGCGTCCACCGTACCTCATTACATCGTTCACATTCCGTCATTGTTGCCACTATCAGTTCTTACACATGATAAATCTTACTGTGGTTTCTGTGCACTGAATTTCATAATTATGTACGCGTCCATAATTACGTAATTCCTTGCATAGTCCACACAGTGTATTTGATAATGTGTAGGGAGGAACCAAATGAACGAACCTGTGATGAGCGTGACTAGACCATCATTGAGTCCTTTAGATCAATAAATGATCTTTTGAAACAGACTACCTGGAAGTCTTTCCAGCTATATCACATATCATTCTTGACCAGATGTTGAATCAATCTTTAACTAGACCACTCAAGGGGTCTTTTTCGAAATATGAAATGGCACTTATATAATCCAAGGGTCTTAACTACCACGTAGAAGCCCATTAAGGATTTAAGGTAGTACCTTTGAATATCCTACTATGAATCCATCATATGAAGATATGGGAGATTCTATGAGGATTTTGAAAACAAAATCGGATCGCACCAAACACAAAGGAGAACACATAAAGACATAATCACAAAATCGCATAATTGATTAATTCGACCTTTAATTTGTTATCTTTGGACCCGGGTATTTAAAGTACACCAGGAATCCAATCCGTGGATTTTATTTGGCACTTTAAATATTTCCAAGAGTCTAACTATGAAGATAGGAAGATCTTAATAGGAATTCGATTCTTGATGGTAAGCTTATCAAGCTTACGATAATAGATACACATACAAAAAGATCCATCTTTCCTTTTCACAAAGAGGGCAGGAGCTCCCCAAGGTGAAAAAGCTCGGACAGATGAATCCTTTTCTCAAATAACAATGGGTTTTTAAAAGAAATGAGCGTTTAAGGTTCTAGGGGAGATCACAAGTGATCATGGGATTGACAGAACCACACGAGCAGTTTGTCTTTGTGTTGACATTACAAGGTTGCTTCAAACATTCATGCAATTGCAGTAGTTTAAAATAAAACCACAAATTTTATTTATATAACAACCGCATTGTCTGTTAAATGTTTAAAAGATAACAACCAGAAGAAATACAAAATACTAATTGTTTAAAGCTGCATCATCGATCGCCTCGTTGATGTTAAACACTCGTCCACGAGCGGGATTCACATTCACGTTCGCGTTCGGATTTGGGTTAACATTCGCATTCGCGTTTACCAATCTCGGGCAATTGTTGCGAAAATGACCCATTTCTCCGCAATTGAAACATGAACCAGGTGGGAATCTCACAGCATTCCCTTGAGCTTGTGCTGGAACCTGGGCAGCCTGATTTTGATCAAAACGACAAGTATTGGCCAAATGCCCAAGCCTACCACATGTAGCACACTGTTTACAGGCCTGTTGGGCAACATGGTTACCATTACATCGAGTGCAGTGAGGTGCGGTACCAGCATATGCTTTCTTTGCAGGAGGTTGAGTCGGTGGGTTCTGAGGGTTCTGTGCAGTCTGATTGGTGACAGCGAAGTTTTGGGAAGCCTTGCGCTTCCTTGACTTCTTCGATGCCTCATCCTGCTTCTCACCCTTACCCTTTTCAGAATCGGTTGACTTCTTTTTATCACCCTTGCGGGTGAGTTTACCCTTCCTGACTTGAGATTCAGTCAGGGTAGCAGACAACTCGATCGCTTGACGAACGGTAGTAGGATTAACGCCAGTCAGGATGTCCTGAATGGAGTCGGGTAAACAATCGATATACCTCTCAATTGCCTTATCCAACGGGGTAACCATCGTGGGACACAACAAACTAAGCTCCTCAAATCGATCCGTATAAGCACGGTGTTCTCCCCCGACTTGTTTCAAATCGTCAAATTCTCGTTCCAACACTCGAATCTCGTGTCGGGGACAGAACTCTCTCATCATGAGAGCTCGGAGCTCATCCCAAGTCTGTGCTAGTGCCACTTCGGCACCCCTATCACGCATCACTCCGTTCCACCATGTAAGAGCTCGCTTCTCAAATACGCTTGAAGCAAACTCAACTTTGCGCGCATTCGGACACTGCACATGTCTGAATGTGCTCTCGATACTCTCAAACCATTGCAGGAGTGCGGTTGCTCCTTGTGACCCAGAAAACTTAAGCGGCTTCGCAGAATTGAAATTCTTGAAATTACACGGTGCATTGTTGTTATTATTGTTATTGTATAGCTCGTGGATTTGGGTCACAATGCCTGGAAGCACAGCAGCCATTTGTTGAGAGACAAGGGCTGCGAGTTCCTCAGCAGTATAAGTTCGAGCATCGGTTTGAGTATTACGTCGTGGAGGCATTGTCTAAAAAGGAAACATGGGAAACGCGTGAGGTTGACAATTGGAGGAACAAAAGAGGTATTGAAAATATCAACACCACACAAGGAAGGCGATCATTTGTTCGTTACCTTGAACAAACAAACGACACGCAGTGACAAATCAAAGTAAATAGGTCAAAATAATGTATCGCGAAGACATGCTCGCCTATAAGTGAACACTCACCCCAAGAGTTCCCAGGTAAGAGTGACTGGTCCGATAATGCGGATTTGTACGAACACTCTAGCCTTAGACAGAAAACTCAGGGTACAGGCATTCGCTCTTCCAGTTTGCACGTGTTCACATTATTTAAACCCAAACTTTGACGAGATTTTGAAAACTCGAAAGGCACAAAGCCAAAGATGAATCAGACTGGAAGGGTTCAAAACCTTATAATAGAAGGTTCAAAACCTAGTAATCAATCATCTAAGGATAGATGATTAATTTTCGAAGCGGATTCGTTATTGTGTTCTTGTTGTGGTTATCACCTAAGGATAGGTGACAGTATTGTTTTAAAATTTCTAAACACAAGTAAACTTGTGTTAGGGTCCTAAAGTTATAGTCTAGGTCAAAGCAATGCTAATAACCTAATTCCCTATAACCATTGGCTCTGATACCAACTCTTCTGTCACACCCCGACCACGTTAAAACAACAAACCGTGGCGGAAACGTCGGGGAGTGTTGCAACAGAATTATTGTTTCACAACCATGGTAACCAAATGTTTTGTTTTATTGAATTATTATGTGATGTACATTGTCTTTAAATCAAAACAAACAAACTACATATTGTTATGACTGTTTTTAAATCACTAAAGCCTCGTCCAGGTCCTATGTGACACAAGCTTCCTAGCAAGCAACATCAAACAATATCACCTGAAACATATGTAAAAAAAAAATAAAGTCAGCAAAGAAATGCTGGCGAGTACATAGGTTTTGTGGCAGTATTGGATTCATGGCTCGTTTATATGTTGCAGTACCTCATTAGACTACAAGAGTCAAAAATACAAACCTCGTTTTGAAAAGTGTAGTGCAACATAATTAACCAACTCAAATCAAATTGGTTATAGTTTATAAAATCTCGTAGCCATGAGTCTTAACCCAAAAACATTTGTTTTAGTAAAATAATTTGGAAACATCTCGTAAAAGCTCGTCAATAAAACTCGTATGGTTTATATCGTTTCGAAAACCTCGTTGTGTGATATCGTTTCAAATCGTTTTCCCCAGTGCACTAAATAATGACACGCAATGTAATATGATAGAATCACTTATATATAAGAAGTACCAGCGGCGTATCTACCATGATTCTATCATACTACACCCATCCCATTATTTAATCACTACCCAAAGCCAATCGTTTAATTCGTTTATCTCGTTTCAAATCGTGTATCTCGTTTCAAATCGTTTAACTCGACCCAAAATCGTATTCGTTTTAATAGTGAAAAATACTTTTGGTCGTCTCGTTAACAACATTCAAACCTTCGTGACTCGTTTAACTCGTTTCTCATTTCGTATTAACAAACCACCAAAGGGTAAGTTAACAATCATCAGGTTCGGTCGTTACCTACATAACCCCCACATATAACCATGGGTGTAGTCTGATAACGGGATTTGTCAGATCCTATGGTACCATAACCTAATACTGGTCGGCTTGATCAGAGCTAATGAATGTCATTCGTTATGTAATTACAACCAACAAGTCTTGTTCACCTTATTGAAATCGTTATTAGTTTTGTATAAACCATCTTAATCGTTTTTGAAATCATCGTTTATACCTTGAAAATCGTTTTGTACATATGATTCACCCCAAAACAATTGAAAACAGTAAAATAGGGGAACTATGTACTCACTTGAGATTGTAGGGTATCCTTGATTTTGTGAACTATCGATGCACGGGCAATCAAGGAATCAAGTGGTACCTAGTATCGGATTGCTAGATAAATAAATCGACACCTAAATCGGGAGATAGGATAGAATGAGGTTCTATAAATCAAATGAGTAATTAAACTCATATGGTATGATTTAATAGTCCCAACATTCTGATTGAAAGGCCTACCTAAGTGCTTTTGACCCGTTTCGACCCATTATGGTAACATAATCCACTATAATGCGTCGTTAGCGTGTAACTATGTTCGGACGGTAATCTATGTGCTATGCCAAGTCTTACATGCCCAATTATCCCTAAACATGTTACTAAATCAGATTACAAGTCAAAAATATGTTCACATAGTCAAATTACGGATTTTAGCTTAAAAAGGGCATTTTGGTCATTTCCTATGGGCATACAAGCTAACTAGCAAATGACTAACCGATCCTACGTGATCATAAGGTATAACCTCAGTGGTTATCCCCTATGCAATTATGATCACTAACTAAGCTTGGTCGGATCCAAAGATCGACCAAACGGGTCGGGTTCGGAAGTATAAGCAGTTGTTTAGACCGCATATCTTACGACCCTAAACAAGCACAAACTAATAGTGTCGAGTTAGACATGTCAAAACATGTCTAACCTACTGATTTGGTATCAAAACAAAGTGTTTTGATACCCTAAAGTAGTTCCGAGGCAAAATGCGTGCTAAAACGCATTTTGACCGAAACTTTGACTCGACACTAGAACTAGCTAACTTGGTAATCAGCGGCTATAATCACGAAGGATTATAACTATCGTGATTACAATCACGTTTCAAATTTCAATTGAACTTTGACTTGACCAATTGATGGTCAAAACCGAAAGTCAAACTGTTGGCCAAACTGTTTGACTTTCTGCACTACATAAGGAAAAAGCAAGAAAAAGAATGAAAGAAGGCTCACAATAGTCCTTGCTATCTTTTCTACAAAGAAGACAAGTCCCAAATCAGTTGAGAGAGCTCCAAAGCAGATAAGAAGGGAGGAAATGAGGAATGAGCAAATGAAACAATGGATGGCTTGGCTATTTATACTTGTTGGTGATGAACAAGATCATCACAAGTGGTTTGTTTAGCCATTAAGCAATAAATCTCATCCATACAAGTGTTAGGAGCAGGTGCAAAGCCTTGGAGAGGTGGTAACTTGGTTACCACACAAAGAAATTGCAAGATTGGCCCCTGAATTTACAAACTGTTGCTGAAAACAGACTTTCTGCCCAGATGTGACGCTCGCGTAGCGCGACGGCATAGGCAGTAGGTGCTCGCGCTACGCTACCATGTATTAGGTTCAGCAAAGTTTCAAAAATGGCAGAAATGGTCCCTGCACGTGTTTAAAGCCTTTTTCGATGCGTTTAAACCCCGTTAACCTCATTTCAAGGCTCTAAAATGAAGTTAAAGTATAGGGGACTCAAAACATGCTCAAAAACATCTCGGATGTCGGTTCGTTTGATCGTAAAATTGCGTTGTTCGGTTAATTACGACGGAAGTCGTAACGAACGCAAAACCGATCCAAATTAAGCGACGAATGGAATTTTTGCATGGCGATCACTAAAATAAAAATATTTTAGTGTGTACAAAAATTTTGGATGTCCAGATGTGTCCAGAACGTGAGATACGCGCGAAAAATGCAAACTTACGCCGTTTTTGACACTTTTAGTCCCTGTAAGATCATATAAGCATGTTTTCGCACACCGAACCTATCAAAGCTTATTTCTAAGCCATTTTTAGGTTATATATGGTATGTTTAATTTATGATCAAGTTCCGGACTGTTCGACACCATACGAATCGGTATAGTTTCGCAGTTTGACACAAATAGTCCCTGCGATCGAAAAACTTGATTTCGGCATACCAAACCATCCAAAACTTATTTCTAAGTTATGTAAAGGTTATTTAAGGTATGTTAAGCCTATGTCACTATTCCGGAGTGTTTGTTGCATTAAACTGGTTATATTTACGCATCAGATCGCGTATAACCTTCCAGAAAGCGATTTAGAGCTTGAAATCGAACGAGAATTGATATGTGTAAAGGATACACATATTTATACAAATTCCAAGTATGAAATACAATATTTCATTGATTTGGTATTTGTTCGATGGTCTTGGAGGCACAGATGTCACAGTCTCCCCTACTTCAGGAAATTTCGTCCCGAAATTTAATCAGAGGAAACTTGTGAGAGCTCGAAACATGAAGTCGAAAAGATAAGACAATACTGGTTGGGTTCTGAACTTCTAGTAACTTTAATAACATTATGCTTGCAGTGTAAGAGGGACACTTATATACAAGTATATGAAGTGTCATTGGTGCGTCCACCGTACCTCCATTACATCGTTCACATTCCGTCATTGTTGCCACTATCAGTTCTTATACATGATAAATCTTACTGTGGTTTCCGTGCACTGAATTTCATAATTATGTACGCGTCCATAATTACGTAATTCCTTGCATAGTCCACACAGTGTATTTGATAATGTGTAGGGAAGAACCAAATGAACGAACCTGTGATGAGCGTGACTAGACCATCATTGAGTCCTGTAGATCAATAAATGATCTTTTAGAACAGACTACCTAGAAGTCTTTCCAGCTATATCACATGTCATTCCTGACCAGATGTTGAATCAATCTTTAACTAGACCACTCAAGGGGTCTTTTTCGAAATATGAAATGGCACTTATATAATCCAAGGGTCTTAACTACCACGTAGAAGCCCATTAAGGATTTAAGGTAGTACCTTTGAATATCCTACTATGAATCCCTCATATGAAGATATGGGAGATTCTATGAGGATTTCGAAAACAAAATCGGATCGCACAAAACACAAAGGAGAACACATAAACACATAATCACAAAATCGCATAATTGATTAATTCGACCTTTAATTTGTTATCTTTGGACCCGGGTATTTAAAGTACACCAGGAATCCAATCCGTGGATTTTATTTGGCACTTTAAATATTTCCAAGAGTCTAACTATGAATATAGGAAGATCTTAATAGGAATTCGGTTCTTGATGGTAAGCTTCTCAAGCTTACGATAATAGATACACATACAAAAAGATCCATCTTTCCTTTTCACAAAGAGGGCAGGAGCTCCCCAAGGTGAAAAAGCTCGGACAGATGAATCCTTTTCTCAAATAACAATGGGTTTTTAAAAGAAATGAGCGTTTAAGGTTCTAGGGGAGATCACAAGTGATCATGGGATTGACAGAACCACACGAGCAGTTTGTCTTTGTGTTGACATTACAAGGTTGCTTCAAACATTCATGCAATTGCAGTAGTTTAAAATAAAACCACAAATTTTATTTATATAACAACCGCATTGTCTGTTAAATGTTTAAAAGATAACAACCAGAAGAAATACAAAATACTAATTGTTTAAAGCTGCATCGTCGATCGCCTCGTTGATGTTAAACACTCGTCCACGAGCGGGATTCACATTCACGTTCGCGTTCGGATTTGGGTTAACATTCGCATTCGCGTTTACCAATCTCGGGCAATTGTTGCGAAAATGACCCATTTCTCCGCAATTGAAACATGAACCAGGTGGGAATCTTGCAGCGTTCCCTTGAGCTTGTGCTGGGACCTGGGCAGCCTGATTTTGACCAAAACGACAAGTATTGGCCAAATGCCCAAGCCTACCACACGTAGCACACTGTTTACAGGCCTGTTGGGCAACATGCTGACCATTACATCGAGTGCAGTGAGGTGCGGTACCAGCATATGCTTTCTTTGCAGGAGGTTGAGTTGGTGGGTTCTGAGGGTTCTGAGCAGTTTGATTGGTGACAGCAAAGTTTTGGGAAGCCTTGCGCTTCCTTGATTTCTTTGATGCCTCATCCTGCTTTTCACCCTTACCCTTTTCAGAATCGGTTGACTTCTTTTTATCACCCTTGTGGGTGAGTTTACCCTTCCTGACTTGAGATTCAGTCAGGGTAGCAGACAACTCGATCGCTTGACGAACGGTAGTAGGATTAACGCCAGTCAGGATGTCCTGAATGGAGTCGGGTAAACCATCGATATACCTCTAAATTGCCTTATCCAACGGGGTAACCATCGTGGGACACAATAAACTAAGCTCCTCAAATCGATCCGTATAAGCACGGTGTTCTCCCCCGACTTGTTTCAAATCGTCAAATTCTCGTTCCAACACTCGAATCTCGTGTCGGGGACAGAACTCTCTCATCATGAGAGCTCGGAGCTCATCCCAAGTCTGTGCTAGTGCCAATTCGGCACCCCTATCACGCATCACTCCGTTCCACCATGTAAGAGCTCGCTTCTCAAATACGCTTGAAGCAAACTCAACTTTGCGCGCATCCGGACACTGCACATGTCTGAATGTGCTCTCGATACTCTCAAACCATTGCAGGAGTGCGGTTGCTCCTTGTGACCCAGAAAACTTAAGCGGCTTCGCAGAATTGAAATTTTTAAAATTACATGGTGCATTGTTGTTGTTATTATTGTTATTGTATAGCTCGTGGATTTGGGTCACAATGCCTGGAAGCACAGCAGCCATTTGTTGAGAGACAAGGGCTGCGAGTTCCTCAGCAGTATAAGTTCGAGCATCGGTTTGAGTATTGCGTCGTGGAGGCATTTGTCTAAAAAGGAAACATGGGAAACGCGTGAGGTTGACAATTGGAGGAACAAAAGAGGTATTGAAAATATCGACACCACACAAGGAAGGCGATCATTTGTTCGTTACCTTGAACAAACAAACGACACGCAGTGACAAATCAAAGTAAATAGGTCAAAATAATGTATCGCGAAGACATGCTCGCCTATAAGTGAACACTCACCCCAAGAGTTCCCAGGTAAGAGTGACGGGTCCGATAATGCGGATTTGTACGAACACTCTAGCCTTAGACAGAAAACTCAGGGTACAGGCATTCACTCTTCCAGTTTGCACGTGTTCACATTATTTAGACTCAAACTTTGACGAGATTTTGAAAACTCGAAAGGCACAAAGCCAAAGATGAATCAGACTGGAAGGGTTCAAAACCTTATAATAGAAGGTTCAAAACCTAGTAATCAATCATCTAAGGATAAATGATTAATTTTCGAAGCGGATTCGTTATTGTGTTCTCGTTGTGGTTATCACCTAAGGATTGGTGACAGTATTGTTTTAAAATTTCTAAACACAAGTAAACTTGTGTTAGGGTCCTAAAGTTATAGTCTAGGTCAAAGCATTACTAATAACCTAATTCCCTATAACCATTGGCTCTGATACCAACTCTTCTGTCACACCCCGACCACGTTAAAACAACAAACCGTGGCGGAAACGTCGGGGAGTGTTGCAACAGAATTATTGTTTCACAACCATGGTAACCAAATGTTTTGTTTTATTGAATTATTATGTGATGTACATTGTCTTTAAATCAAAACAAACAAACTACATATTGTTATGACTGTTTTTAAATCACTAAGGCCTCGTCCAGGTCCTATGTGACACAAGCTTCCTAGCAAGCAACATCAAACAATATCACCTGAAACATATGTAAAAAAAATAAAGTCAGCAAAGAAATGCTGGCGAGTACATAGGTTTTGTGGGAGTATTGGATTCATGGCTCGTTTATATGTTGCAGTACCTCGTTAGACTACAAGAGTCAAAAATACAAACCTCGTTTTGAAAAGTGTATTGCAACATAATTAACCAACTCAAATCAAATTGGTTATAGTTTATAAAATCTCGTAGCCATGAGTCTTAACCCAAAAACATTTGTTTTAGTAAAATAATTTGGAAACATCTCGTAAAAGCTCGTTAATAAAACTCGTATGGTTTATATCGTTTTGAAAACCTCGTTGTGTGATATCGTTTCAAATCGTTTTCCCAAGTGCACTAAATAATGACACGCAATGTAATATGATAGAATCACTTATATATAAGAAGTACCAGCGGCGTATCTACCATGATTCTATCATACTACACCCATCCCATTATTTAATCACTACCCAAAGCCAATCGTTTAATTGGTTTATCTCGTTTCAAATCGTGTATCTCGTTTCAAATCGTTTAACTCGACCCAAAATCGTATTCGTTTTAATAGTGAAAAATACTTTTGGTCGTCTCGTTAACAACATTCAAACCTTCGTGACTCGTTTAACTCGTTTCTCGTTTCGTATTAACAAACCACCAAAGGGTAAGTTAACAATCATCAGGTTCGGTCGTCACATCTGGGCAGAAAGTCTGTTTTCAGCAACAGTTTGTAAATTCAGGGGCGAATCTTGCAATTTCTTTGTGTGGTAACCAAGTTACCACCTCTCCAAGGCTTTGCACCTGCTCCTAACACTTGTATGGATGAGATTTATTGCTTAATGGCTAAACAAACCACTTGTGATGATCTTGTTCATCACCAACAAGTATAAATAGCCAAGCCATCCATTGTTTCATTTGCTCATTCCTCATTTCCTCCCTTCTTATCTGCTTTGGAGCTCTCTCAACTGATTTGGGACTTGTCTTCTTTGTAGAAAAGATAGCAAGGACTATTGTGAGCCTTCTTTCATTCTTTTTCTTGCTTTTTCCTTATGTAGTGCAGAAAGTCAAACAGTTTGGCCAATAGTTTGACTTTCGGTTTTGACCATCAATTGGTCAAGTCAAAGTTCAATTGAACTTTGAAACGTGATTGTAATCACGATAGTTATAATCCTTCGTGATTATAGCCGCTGATTACCACGTTAGCTAGTTCTAGTGTCGAGTCAAAGTTTCGGTCAAAATGCGTTTTAGCACGCATTTTGCCTCGGAACTACTTTAGGGTATGAAAACACTTTGTTTTGATACCAAATCAGTAGGTTAGACATGTTTTGACATGTCTAACTCGACACTATTAGTTTGTGCTTGTTTAGGGTCGTAAGATATGCGGTCTAAACAGCCGCTTATACTTCCGAACCCGACCCGTTTGGTCGATCTTTGGATCCGACCAAGCTTAGTTAGTGATCATAATTTCATAGGGGATAACCACTGAGGTTATACCTTATGATCACGTAGGATCGGTTAGTCATTTGCTAGTTAGCTTGTATGCCCATAGGAAATGACCAAAATGCCCTTTTGAAGCTAAAATCCGTAATTTGACTATGTGAACATATTTTTGACTTGTAATCTGATTTAGTAACATGTTTAGGGATAATTGGGCATGTAAGACTTGGCATAGCACATAGATTACCGTCCGAACATAGTTATACGCTAACGACGCATTATAGTGGATTATGTTACCATAATGGGTCGAAACGGGTCAAAAGCACTTAGGTAGGCCTTTCAATCAGAATGTTGGGACTATTAAATCATACCATAAGAGTTTAATTACTCATTTGATTTATAGAACCTCATTCTATCCTATCTCCCGATTTAGGTGTCGATTTATTTATCTAGCAATCCGATACTAGGTACCACTTGATTCCTTGATTGCCCGTGCATCGATAGTTCACAAAATCAAGGATACCCTACAATCTCAAGTGAGTACATAGTTCCCCTATTTTAATGTTTTCAATTGTTTTGGGGTGAATCATATGTACAAAACGATTTTCAAGGTATAAACGATGATTTCAAAAACGATTAAGATGGTTTATACAAAACTAATAACGATTTCAATAAGGTGAACAAGACTTGTTGGTTGTAATTACATAACGAATGACATTCATTAGCTCTGATCAAGCCGACCAGTATTAGGTTATGGTACCATAGGATCTGACAAATCCCGTTATCAGACTACACCCATGGTTATGTGTGGGGGTTATGTAGGTAACGACCGAACCTGATGATTGTTAACTTACCCTTTGGTGGTTTGTTAATACGAAACGAGAAACGAGTTAAACGAGTCACGAAGGTTTGAATATTATTAACGAGACGACCAAAAGTATTTTTCACTATTAAAACGAATACGATTTTGGGTCGAGTTAAACGATTTGAAACGAGATACACGATTTGAAACGAGATAAACGAATTAAACGATTGGCTTTGGGTAGTGATTAAATAATGGGATGGGTGTAGTATGATAGAATCATGGTAGATACGCCGCTGGTACTTCTTATATATAAGTGATTCTATCATATTACATTGCGTGTCATTATTTAGTGCACTTGGGAAAACGATTTGAAACGATATCACACAACGAGGTTTTTGAAACGATATAAACCATACGAGTTTTATTAACGAGCTTTTACGAGATGTTTCCAAATTATTTTACTAAAACAAATGTTTTTGGGTTAAGACTCATGGCTACGAGATTTTATAAACTATAACCAATTTGATTTGAGTTGGTTAATTATGTTGCAATACACTTTTCAAAACGAGGTTTGTATTTTTGACTCTTGTAGTCTAACGAGGTACTGCAACATATAAACGAGCCATGAATCCAATACTCCCACAAAACCTATGTACTCGCCAGCATTTCTTTGCTGACTTTATTTTTTTACATATGTTTCAGGTGATATTGTTTGATGTTGCTTGCTAGGAAGCTTATGTCACATAGGACCTGGACGAGGCCTTAGTGATTTAAAAACAGTCATAACAATATGCAGTTTGTTTGTTTTGATTTAAAGACAATGTACATCACATAATAATTCAATAAAACAAAACATTTGGTTACCATGGTTGTGAAACAATAATTCTGTTGCAACACTCCTCGACGTTTCCGCCACGGTTTGTTGTTTTAACGTGGTCGGGGTGTGACAGAAGAGTACTTTTCTGTCACACCCCGACCACGTTAAAACAACAAACCGTGGCGGAAACGTCGGGGAGTGTTGCAACAGAATTATTGTTTCACAACCATGGTAACCAAACGTTTTGTTTTATTGAATTATTATGTAATGTATATTGTCTTTAAAACAAACAAACTACATATTGTTTATTGCTGTTTTTAGATCACTAAGGCCTCGTCCAGGTCCTATGTGACGCAAACTTCCTAGCAAGCAACATCAAGCAATATCTCCTGAAACATATGTAAAAAAATAAAGTCAGCAAAGAAATGCTGGCGAGCACATAGGTTTTGTGGGAGTATTGGATTCATGGCTCGTTTATATGTTGCAGTACCTCGTTAGACTACAAGAGTCAAAAATACAAACCTCGTTTTGAAAAGTGTATTGCAACATAATTAACCAACTCAAATCAAATTGGTTATAGTTTATAAAATCTCGTAGTCATGAGTCTTAACCCAAAAACATTTGTTTTAGTAAAATAATTTGGAAACATCTCGTAAAAGCTCGTTAATAAAACTCGTATGGTTTATATCGTTTCGAAAACCTCGTTGTGTGATATCGTCTTCCCAAGTGCACTAAATAATGACACGCAATGTAATATGATAGAATCACTTATATATAAGAAGTACCAGCGGCGTATCTACCATGATTCTATCATACTACACCCGTCCCATTATTTAATCACTACCCAAAGCCAATCGTTTAATTCGTTTATCTCGTTTCAAATCGTGTATCTCGTTTCAAATCGTTTAACTCGACCCAAAATCGTATTCGTTTTAATAGTGAAAAATACTTTTGGTCGTCTCGTTAACAACATTCAAACCTTCGTGACTCGTTTAACTCGTTTCTCGTTTGTATTAACAAACCACCAAAGGGTAAGTTAACAATCATCAGGTTCGGTCGTTACCTACATAACCCCCACACATAACCATGGGTGTAGTCTGATAACGGGATTTGTCAGATCCTATGGTACCATAACCTAATACTGGTCGGCTTGATCAGAGCTAATGAATGTCATTCGTTATGTAATTACAACCAACAAGTCTTGTTCACCTTATTGAAATCGTTATTAGTTTTGTATAAACCATCTTAATCGTTTTTGAAATCATCGTTTAAACCTTGAAAATCGTTTTGTACATATGATTCACCCCAAAACAATTGAAAACAGTAAAATAGGGGAACTATGTACTCACTTGAGATTGTAGGGTATCCTTGATTTTGTGAACTATCGATGCACGGGCAATCAAGGAATCAAGTGGTACCTAGTATCGGATTGCTAGATAAATAAATCGACACCTAAATCGGGAGATAGGATAGAATGAGGTTCTATAAATCAAATGAGTAATTAAACTCATTGGTATGATTTAATAGTCCCAACATTCTGATTGAAAGGCCTACCTAAGTGCTTTTGACCCTTTTTGACCCATTATGGTAACATAAGCTACTATAATGCGTCATTAGCGTAAAACTATGATCGGACGGTAATCTATGTGCTATGCCAAGTCTTACATGCCCAATTATCCCTAAACATGTTACTAAATCAGATTACAAGTCAAAAATATGTTCACATAGTCAAATTATGGATTTTAGCTTCAAAAGGGCATTTTGGTCATTTCCTATGGGCATACAAGCTAACTAGCAAATGACTAACCGATCCTACGTGATCATAAGGTATAACCTCAGTGGTTATTCCTTATGTAATTATGATCACTAACTAAGCTTGGTCGGATCCAAAGATCGACCAAACGGGTCGGGTTCGGAAGTATAAGCGGTTGTTTAGTCCGCTTATCTTACGACCCTAAACAAGCACAAACTAATAGTGTCGAGTTAGATATGTCAAAACATGTCTAACCTACTGATTTGGTATCAAAACAAAGTGTTTTGATACCCTCAAGTAGTTCCGTTGCAAAATGCGTGCTAAAACGCATTTTGACCGAAACTTTGACTCGACACTAGAACTAGCTAACGTGGTAATCAGCGGCTATAATCACGAAGGATTATAACTATCGTGATTACAATCACGTTTCAAAGTTCAATTGAACTTTGACTTGACCAATTGATGGTCAAAACCGAAAGTCAAACTGTTGGCCAAACTGTTTGACTTTCTGCACTACATAAGGAAAAAGGAAATAAAAAGAATGAAAGAAGCTCACTTAAGGTCCTTGCTATCTTTTCTACAAGAAGACAAAGTCCTAAATGCTTGAGAGAGAGCTCCAAAGCAGATAAGAAGGGAGGAAATGAGGAATGAGCAAATGAAACAATGGATGGCTTGGCTATTTATACTTGTTGGTGATGAACAAGATCATCACAAGTGGATTGTTTAGCCATTAAGCAATAAATCTCATCCATACAAGTGTTAGGAGCAGGTGCAAAGCCTTGGAGAGGTGGTAACTTGGTTACCACACAAAGAAATTGCAAGATTGGCCCCTGAATTTACAAACTGTTGCTGAAAACACACTTTTTGCCCAGATGTGATGCTCGCGTAGCGCGACGGCATAGGCAGTAGGTGCTCGCGCTACGCTACCATGTATCAGGTTCAGCAAAGTTTCAAAAATGGCAGAAATGGTCCCTGCACGTGTTTAAAGCCTTTTTCGATGCGTTTAAACCCCGTTAACCTCATTTCAAGGCTCTAAAATGAAGTTAAATCATAGGGGACTCAAAACATGCTCAAAAATATCTCGGATGTCGGTTCGTTTGGTCGTACGATCGCGTTGTTCGGTTAATTACGACGGAAGTCGTAACGAACGCAAAATCGATCCAAATTAAGCAACGAATGGAATTTTTGCATGGCGATCACTAAAATAAAAATATTTTAGTGTGTACAAAAATTTTGGGTGTCCAGATGTGTCCAGAACGTAAGATACGCGCGAAAATGCAAACTTACGCCGTTTTTGACACTTTTAGTCCCTGTAAGATAATATAAGCATGTTTTCGCACACCGAACCTATCAAAGCTTATTTCTAAGCCATTTTTAGGTTATATATGGTATGTTTAACTTATGATCAAGTTCTGGACTGTTCGACACCATACGAATCGGTATAGTTTCGCAGTTTGACACAAATAGTCCCTGCGATTGAACAAACTTGTTTTCGACACACCAACCCATCCAAAACTTATTTCTAAGTTATGTGAAGGTTATTTAAGGTATGTTAAGCCTATTTCACTATTCTGGAGTGTTTGTCGCATTAAACTGACTGCGTTTACACACCAGTTTGCGTATAACTTTCCAGAAAGCGATTTAGAGCTTGAAATCGAACGAGAATTGATATGTGTAAACGATACACATATTTATAGAAATTCCAAGTATGAAATACAATATTTCATTGATTTGGTATTTGTTCGATGGTCTTGGAGGCACAGATGTCACAGTCTCCCCTACTTCAGGAAATTTCGTCCCGAAATTTAATCAGAGGAAACTTGTGAGAGCTCGAAACATGAAGTCGGAAAGATAAGACAATACTGGTTGGGTTCTGAACTTCTAGTAACTTTAATAACATTATGCTTGCAGTGTAAGAGGGACACTTATATACAAGTATATGAAGTGTCATTGGTGCGTCCACCGTACCTCATTACATCGTTCACATTCCGTCATTGTTGCCACTATCAGTTCTTACACATGATAAATCTTACTGTGGTTTCTGTGCACTGAATTTCATAATTATGTACGCGTCCATAATTACGTAATTCCTTGCATAGTCCACACAGTGTATTTGATAATGTGTAGGGAGGAACCAAATGAACGAACCCGTGATGAGCGTGACTAGACCATCATTGAGTCCTGTAGATCAATAAATGATCTTTTAGAACAGACTACCTAGAAGTCTTTCCAGCAATATCACATGTCATTCCTGACCAGATGTTGAATCAATCTTTAACTAGACCACTCAAGGGGTCTTTTTCGAAATATGAAATGGCACTTATATAATCCAAGGGTCTTAACTACCACGTAGAAGCCCATTAAGGATTTAAGGTAGTACCTTTGAATATCCTACTATGAATCCCTCATATGAAGATATGGGAGATTCTATGAGGATTTCGAAAACAAATCGGATCGCACAAAACACAAAGGAGAACACATAAACACATAATCACAAAATCGCATAATTGATTAATTCGACCTTTAATTTGTTATCTTTGGACCAGGGTATTTAAAGTACGCCAGGAATCCAATCCGTGGATTTCATTTGGCACTTTAAATATTTCGAAGAGTCTAACCATGAAGATAGGAAGATCTTAATAGGAATTCGGTTCTTGATGGTAAGCTTATCAAGCTTACGATAATAGATACACATACAAAAAGATCCATCTTTCCTTTTCACAAAGAGGGCAGGAGCTCCCCAAGGTGAAAAAGCTCGGACAGATGAATCCTTTTCTCAAATAACAATGGGTTTTTTAAAGGAAATGAGCGTTTAAGGTTCTAGGGGAGATCGCAAGTGATCATGGGATTGACAGAACTACACGAGCAGTTTGTCTTTGTGTTGACATTACAAGGTTGCTTCAAACATTCATGCAATTGCAGTAGTTTAAAATAAAACCACAAATTTTATTTATATAACAACCGCATTGTCTGTTAAATGTTTAAAAGATAACAACCAGAAGAAATACAAAATACTAATTGTTTAAAGCTGCATCATCGATCGCCTCGTTGATGTTAAACACTCGTCCACGAGCGGGATTTACATTCACGTTCGCGTTCGGATTTGGATTAACATTCGCATTCGCATTTACCAATCTCGGGCAATTGTTGCGAAAATGACCCATTTCTCCGCAATTGAAACATGAACCGGGTGGGAATCTCGCAGCATTCCCTTGAGCTTGTGCTGGGACCTGGGCAGCCTGATTTTGACCAAAACGACAAGTATTGGCCAAATGCCCAAGCCTACCACACGTAGCACACTGTTTACAGGCCTGCTGGGCAACATGGTGACCATTACATCGAGTGCAGTGAGGTGCGGTACCAGCATATGCTTTCTTTGCAGGAGGTTGAGTCGGTGGGTTCTGAGGGTTCTGAGCAGTTTGATTGGTGACAGCAAAGTTTTGGGAAGCCTTGCGCTTCCTTGATTTCTTTGATGCCTCATCCTGCTTTTCACCCTTACCCTTTTCAGAATCGGTTGACTTCTTTTTATCACCCTTGCGGGTGAGTTTACCCTTCCTGACTTGAGATTCAGTCAGGGTAGCAGACAACTCGATCGCTTGACGAACGGTAGTAGGATTAACGCCAGTCAGGATGTCCTGAATGGAGTCGGGTAAACCATCGATATACCTCTCAATTGCCTTATCCAACGGGGTAACCATCGTGGGACACAACAAACTAAGCTCCTCAAATCGATCCGTATAAGCACGGTGTTCTCCCCCGACTTGTTTCAAATCGTCAAATTCTCGTTCCAACACTCGAATCTCGTGTCGGGGACAGAACTCTCTCATCATGAGAGCTCGGAGCTCATCCCAAGTTTGTGCTAGTGCCACTTCGGCACCCCTATCACGCATCACTCCGTTCCACCATGTAAGAGCTCGCTTCTCAAATACGCTTGAAGCAAACTCAACTTTGCGCGCATTCGGACACTGCACATGTCTGAATGTGCTCTCGATACTCTCAAACCATTGCAGGAGTGCGGTTGCTCCTTGTGACCCAGAAAACTTAAGCGGCTTCGCAGAATTGAAATTCTTGAAATTACACGGTGCATTGTTGTTGTCATTATTGTTATTGTATAGCTCATGGATTTGGGTCACAATGCCTGGAAGCACAGCAGCCATTTGTTGAGAGACAAGGGCTGCGAGTTCCTCAGCAGTATAAGTTCGAGCATCGGTTTGAGTATTGCGTCGTGGAGGCATTGTCTAAAAAGGAAACATGGGAAACGCGTGAGGTTGACAATTGGAGGAACAAAAGAGGTATTGAAAATATCGACACCACACAAGGAAGGCGATCATTTGTTCGTTACCTTGAACAAACAAACGACACGCAGTGACAAATCAAAGTAAATAGGTCAAAATAATGTATCGCAAAGACATGCTCGCCTATAAGTGAACACTCACCCCAAGAGTTCCCAGGTAAGAGTGACGGGTCCGATAATGCGGATTTGTACGAACACTCTAGCCTTAGACAGAAAACTCAGGGTACAGGCATTCACTCTTCCAGTTTGCACGTGTTCACATTATTTAGACTCAAACTTTGACGAGATTTTGAAAACTCGAAAGGCACAAAGCCAAAGATGAATCAGACTGGAAGGGTTCAAAACCTTATAATAGAAGGTTCAAAACCTAGTAATCAATCATCTAAGGATAGATGATTAATTTTCGAAGCGGATTCGTTATTGTGTTCTTGTTGTGGTTATCACCTAAGGATAGGTGACAATATTGTTTTAAAATTTCTAAACACAAGTAAACTTGTGTTAGGGTCCTAAAGTTATAGTCTAGGTCAAAGCAATGCTAATAACCTAATTCCCTATAACCATTGGCTCTGATACCAACTTTTCTGTCACACCCCGACCACGTTAAAACAACAAACCGTGGCGGAAACGTCGGGGAGTGTTGCAACAGAATTATTGTTTCACAACCATGGTAACCAAATGTTTTGTTTTATTGAATTATTATGTAATGTATATTGTCTTTAAAACAAATGTTTTGTTTGTTGTTCGATTCTACTCTTGGCGGCTGCTAGGGTTTAATCACAGATTTTGATTTCTTCCATCACATTGAAGTAGGGTTCGGCTGATAGGGTCTGCCAACTTCGGGATGGATGATGTTAGTGGTTCTGGTGGAAAACAACAGGGTCTTCATGCGACACCGAGGGCATCGTTTGCAGAAATTGCAGCAAGGTTTAACATAATTGATGAATTGGAAAAGAGTTCAGTTCCTATTGAAGCTGAAAACTTGCGGTCAGCAACGAGGGTTTCTGATTGGGAAGGGATTAAGCAAGCTACTAAGTTATATGCGCAAAAATTAGAATCCAATGGTGCTGCATTGGCAGGTCACGGGAATTCGCATACTTCAGCGATGACGGAACCGGTACCATTATCGTTTGCTAAAGTTGTTAACAATACTACGGAGAAGGTGAAGGTAAATTTCAGATCTCTTGTTAGCCCTGTTACGCAAGAGGGTTGTGATGTGGTTCTTTCTCGGGAGTCGGTTAGAGCTGTTCAAGTAAAATTAGCAAACACTCTGTATGGTTACTTCCTGGGGGACAGAGTTGCATATCCGGTTGTGGAATATTTCGTGAAGAACCAGTGGAAGAGATATGGATTACAGAAATCAATGATGAATGCTAATGGGTTCTTTTTCTTTCAGTTCGCGGATGAAGCTGGTATGTTGAATGTTCTTAAAGAGGGACCTTGGATTATCCGATCTCAGCCTATGTTTTTGCATATTTGGTCTCCTACTTCTAAGTTAGAAAAGAAGGAAGTAAAGAAGTTGCAAGTGTGGGTTAAAATCCATAATGTTCCGATCGCTACGTATACGGAGGATGGATTGAGTATGATTGCTACGGCTATTGGTGAGCCTAAGATGTTGGACACGTATACTTCATCCATGTGCACGGAAAATTGGGGAAGGAGTAGTTACGCGAGAGCGTTAGTAGAAATTTCAGCTGAAAATGGGTTTAAGGAGGAGATAGTTATTGCAGTTCCAGAATTGGAAGGGGAAGGCTTTTGTAAAGTAACTTTGTCGGTAGAATATGAATGGAGTCCTCTTAGGTGTGCACATTGTAAGGTGTTTGGTCATTCTGATGATTGTTGCCCGAGACAGCCTAGGAGGGCTCCTAAGGAGCCGGTTTCTGGTCAGAACAAACAAGGGGGGAGCAATACCCGAAAACAAATGAAGCAGCCGGTTGTAGACAAAGAGGGTTTTACGGATGTGGAGCGCAAAAAAGCGGCTAGGAAATCAGGTTTTCCTGTGAATAAGCAGAAGCAAAAATTTGAATACCGTCCGATTGGTTCCAAGCCGAGTGGTGGGGCTTTTACCTCGGGTCCGACATCTAGTGTCAAGACGCACAACCCGTTTGATGTTCTTTCGGATAGGGGTAAGAATGTGGGTAAAAATGGTGAATTTCAACATGATCAGCAGGTTTCGGATGACGAGGAGGTTATTGGTACTTATAACGAGACTAATGAATTTATGACTTCCGGGATGTCGAAGGCAGGGGCAAGCACCTCGTCCACGAAGTTCTTCAATGGATAGAGTGTTGTTGGTTCGTGTCAAGGGGCTGCTGGTCTGTGGCAGTTTTATTTTTGATGATGGAGGATAATCTCTTGCTCTGTTTTGTTTGTCGTGTCTACTAGATGTTTTTTCCATAATGTGTAGTAGACTAGGTTATGTGGTGTCATAGATTTTATGGTTTTGTTTTGCTTGGCTAACATATATGGGGCATGTCCTGTATATGAACTAGTGTGGAACTCATCCTCACTACTTGTACTTATTTGGGATTGTTTTAATAGAATCACCGGGGTAACCCTTTACCCAAAAAAAAAGTCTTTAAAACAAACAAACTACATATTGTTTATTGCTGTTTTTAGATCACTAAGGCCTCGTCCAGGTCCTATGTGACGCAAACTTCCTAGCAAGCAACATCAAGCAATATCTCCTGAAACATATGTAAAAAAATAAAGTCAGCAAAGAAATGTTGGCGAGTACATAGGTTTTGTGGGAGTATTGGATTCATGGCTCGTTTATATGTTGCAGTACCTCGTTAGACTACAAGAGTCAAAAATACAAACCTCGTTTTGAAAAGTGTATTGCAACATAATTAACCAACTCAAATCAAATTGGTTATAGTTTATAAAATCTCGTAGCCATGAGTCTTAACCCAAAAACATTTGTTTTAGTAAAATAATTTGGAAACATCTCGTAAAAGCTCGTTAATAAAACTCGTATGGTTTATATCGTTTCGAAAACCTCGTTGTGTGATATCGTCTTCCCAAGTGCACTAAATAATGACACGCAATGTAATATGATAGAATCACTTATATATAAGAAGTACCAGCGGCGTATCTACCATGATTCTATCATACTACACCCGTCCCATTATTTAATCACTACCCAAAGCCAATCGTTTAATTCGTTTATCTCGTTTCAAATCGTGTATCTCGTTTCAAATCGTTTAACTCGACCCAAAATCGTATTCGTTTTAATAGTGAAAAATACTTTTGGTCGTCTCGTTAACAACATTCAAACCTTCGTGACTCGTTTAACTCGTTTCTCGTTTCGTATTAACAAACCACCAAAGGGTAAGTTAACAATCATCAGGTTCGGTCGTTACCTACATAACCCCCACACATAACCATGGGTGTAGTCTGATAACGGGATTTGTCAGATCCAATGGTACCATAACCTAATACTGGTCGGCTTGATCAGAGCTAATGAATGTCATTCGTTATGTAATTACAACCAACAAGTCTTGTTCACCTTATTGAAATCGTTATTAGTTTTGTATAAACCATCTTAATCGTTTTTGAAATCATCGTTTAAACCTTGAAAATCGTTTTGTACATATGATTCACCCCAAAACAATTGAAAACAGTAAAATAGGGGAACTATGTACTCACTTGAGATTGTAGGGTATCCTTGATTTTGTGAACTATCGATGCACGGGCAATCAAGGAATCAAGTGGTACCTAGTATCGGATTGCTAGATAAATAAATCGACACCTAAATCGGGAGATAGGATAGAATGAGGTTCTATAAATCAAATGAGTAATTAAACTCATATGGTATGATTTAATAGTCCCAACATTCTGATTGAAAGGCCTACCTAAGTGCTTTTGACCCGTTTTGACCCATTATGGTAACATAAGCTACTATAATGCGTCGTTAGCGTAAAACTATGATCGGACGGTAATCTATGTGCTATGCCAAGTCTTACATGCCCAATTATCCCTAAACATGTTACTAAATCAGATTACAAGTCAAAAATATGTTCACATAGTCAAATTACGGATTTTAGCTTCAAAAGGGCATTTTGGTCATTTCCTATGGGCATACAAGCTAACTAGCAAATGACTAACCGATCCTACGTGATCATAAGGTATAACCTCAGTGGTTATTCCCTATGTAATTATGATCACTAACTAAGCTTGGTCGGATCCAAAGATCGACCAAACAGGTCGGGTTCGGAAGTATAAGCGGTTGTTTAGTCCGCTTATCTTACGACCCTAAACAAGCACAAACTAATAGTGTCGAGTTAGATATGTCAAAACATGTCTAACCTACTGATACCAACTCTTCTGTCACACCCCGGCCGCGTAAAACAACAAACCGCGGCGGAAACGCCGGGGAGGTGAGTGGCGACAGAATTATTGTTTCAACAACCATAGCAAATAAAGTTATGTATTATTAAAATTTAAAGTTACATTGTCTTTGAGTTCAAACTAAACTAACATAATAACTGTCTTTTAAGTCACTAAGGCCCGAGTCCGCCTAAGTGAAGCACAAGCATCATCATGCATTAGCACCTGAAACACATGTAAAAATAGGTACGTTAGCATAAAAATGCCTGTGAGATACATAGGTTTTGTTTATGCAGATTCATGACTTGTATTTGAAAGGAGAGTTTAATAAAATGTAGTCATGAACCTTGTAAAATGTTTTCCTTTGTAAAACCATGTGAAAATCAATGAAAATCAAATGATGATGAAATGATAATGCATGGTTAAATGAATAACCAAGTAAAAGTGAATTTGTATAAAATATGTAATTTGTAAAACAATGTCATGTTTTTGTATAAAATGTTTCATGTCTTGTCCAAGTGGTTTATATAACGCAACGATGTATAATACGATAAAAGCACTTATATATAGGAAGTACCAGCGGCGTATCCACCATGCTTTTATCATATAACACATAGCCCCGTTACATAAGTCACTTATCAATAACCAACCAAAATGTCTTGTTCCATGTCAAAATGTGTATGTGTAAACCATGTACAATGTCATGTGTATCATGTAAAACCAATGAAATGCATAGCAAGTAGGCAATCATCTGCTTAACTATGTAATGATGTCTAATGTGAAAACAAATGTCATGTATGGTGAATAACTAGAAGTTACTCAACCCCATAGAAAATGTACAAAACATGTTTTTGAATAAACCTAAGTTTAAATCAAATGTTATGCTTTGCAGAAAAACAATGCTTTATGATTACAAACATTTATGCAGTAATGTTAATCGCATACATTCAAGCCTTGAGACTGTGGCGACAAACCCTTAAACGAATTAAAGGTTCATCTAAAGTTATGTAGTCGGATTCTGTCATCCCCAACTTCCAAACAAACCCAGGAAGTCGGAAACGGGAGTTGTCAATTCCTATGGTACCATTACATAAGTCCGAGCGGCGTAGCTAATGTTAATGAATGTATTATTGTCCCGATTGAACATACCAAATGTCATAACCAATATAGCATGTGAAAACCATGTACTAGGAATGCTAAGTAAACATGCCTAGAAGAAATGTTCATGTAAAAGCAATGTGCTAGCATGCTCAGTAAACATACATAGCAGAAACGTCATGTAAAACAATGTGTTACATATGCTAAGTAAACATATGCAACAAATGTGTAACAAATCAATGTGCTAGCATGCTTGACATACATAGCAAAACACAATGGAAAGCATGTACTATATATGTACTAGGTGAAAGTAGCATGTTTATGTCATAAAAGCATGAAATACACAAAAGTAACATGTATGTACATGTGTATCACCCCAAAATATTTGAAAACGGTAAAAGAGGGGAACTATGTACTCACTTGGGATTGCTAATTAGTCTTGAGAATAAGACCAGTTTAAGCTCCAAGGGTCACGGAATCAACCGGCACCTAGTATAGGTAACTATGTTAATAATCGGCTCCTAAATCGGGAGATAGGATAGAATGAGGTTCTATAAATCAAATGAGTAATTGAACTCATATGGTATGATTTATTAGTCCCAACATTCTGATCGGAAAGCCTACCTAAGTGCTTTTGACCCGTTTCGACACATTATGGTAACATAAGCTACTATAAGGCGTCGTTAGCGTAAAACTATGATCGGATGGTTAACTATGTGCTATGTCAAGTCTTACATGCCCAATTATCCCTAAACATGTTACTAAATCAGATTACATGTCAAAATTATGTTCACATAGTCAAAATACGGATTTATGCTTCAAAAGGGCATTTTGGTCATTTCCTACGGGCATACAAGCTAACAAGCATATGACTAACCAATCCTAGGTGATCATATGGTATAACCTCAGTGGTTATTCCCTATGAAACTATGATCACTAACTAAGCTTGGTCGGATCCTAAAGATCGACCAAACGGGTCGGGTTTGGAAGTATAAGCGGTTGTTTAGACCGCTTACCTTGCGACCCTAAACAAGCACAAACTAATAGTGTCGAGTTAGACATGTCAAAACATGTCTAACCTACTGATTTGGTATCAAAACAAAGTGTTTTGATACCCTAAAGTAGTTCCGTTGCAAAATGCGAGCTAAAACGCATTTTGACCGAAACTTTGACTCGACACTACAACTAGCTAACGTGGTAATCAGCGGTTATAATCATGAAGGATTATAACTATCGTGATTACAATCACGTTTCAAAGTTCAATTGAACTTTGACTTGACCAATTGATGGTCAAAACCGAAAGTCAAACTGTTGGCCAAACGTTTGACTTTCTGCACTACATAAGGAAAAAGGAAATAAAAAGAATGAAAGAAGCTCACTTAAGGTCCTTGCTATCTTTTCTACAAGAAGACAAAGTCCCAAATGCTAGAGAGAGAGCTCCAAAGCAGATGTGAAGAGAGGAATGAGTGAATGAGCAAAGAAATGAGTTGATGGAGCATGGTATTTATAGTTGGACATGAAGAACAAGATCACTCCAAGTGTTTTTCTTAGTCATTAAGCATGAAATCACAACCATACATTTGTTAGGAGCAGGTGCAAAGCCTTGGAGAGGTGGTAACTTGGTTACCACACAAAGAAATTGCAAGATTGGCCCCTGAATTTACAAACTGTTGCTGAAATCACACTTTTTGCCCAGATGTGATGCTCGCGTAGCGCGACGGCATAGGCAGTAGGTGCTCGCGCTACGCTACCATGTATCAGGTTCAGCAAAGTTTCAAAAATGGCAGAAATGGTCCCTGCACGTGTTTAAAGCCTTTTTCGATGCGTTTAAACACCGTTATCCTTATTTCAAGGCTCTAAAATGAAGTTAAAGTATAGGGGACTCAAAACATGCTCAAAAACATCTCGGATGTCGGTTCGTTTGATCGTAAAATTGCGTTGTTCGGTTAATTACGACGGAAGTCGTAACGAACGCAAAACCGATCCAAATTAAGCGACGAATGGAATTTTTGCATGGCGATCACTAAAATAAAAATATTTTAGTGTGTACAAAAATTTTGGATGTCCAGATGTGTCCAGAACGTAAGATATGCGCGAAAATGCAAACTTACGTCGTTTTTGACACTTTTAGTCCCTGTAAGATCATGTAAGCATGTTTTTGCACACCGAACCTATCAAAGCTTATTTCTAAGCCATGTTTAGGTTATTTATGGTATGTTTAACTTATGATCAAGTTCCGGACTGTACGTTGCCTTACGAAACGGCAGACTTTCGCAGTTGTCTTCACAAGTTTCCTCTAGAATTAAATTTCGGGACGAAATTTCCTAAAGTAGGGGAGACTGTGACACCTGTGTCACCACGAACACCAAAAAAATGCCAAACCTATGAAACATTGTGTTTCATACCTGGGATTTGTATAAATATGTGTATCCTTTGCACATATCAATTCTTGTTCAATTCCGAGCTTTAAATCGCTTTCTGGAAAGTTATATGCGCACTGGTGCGTAAACGTAATCAGTTTAGCGCGACAAACACTCTGGAATAGTGAAATAGGCTTAACATACCTTAAATGACCTTTACATAACTTAGAAATAAGTTTTGGAAGGTTTGGTATGGCAAAAACAAGTTTATTCAATCGCAGGGACTATTTGCGTCAAACTGCGAAACTATACCGATTCGTAAGGTAACGAATAGTCCGGAACTTGATCATAAGTTAAACATACCATATATAACCTAATCATAGCTTAGAAACAAGCTTTGAGTGGTTCGGTGTGCGAAAACATGCTTATATGATCTTTCAGGAACTAAAAGTGTCAAAAACGGCGTAAGTTTGCATTTTCGCGCATATCTTATGTTCTGACCACATCTGGACATCCAAAATTTTTGTACACACTAAAATATTTTTATTTTAGTGATCGCCATGCAAAAATTCCATTCGTCGCTTAATTTGGATCGATTTTGCGTTCGTTACGACTTCCGTCGTAATTAACCGAACAACACGATTGTACGACCAAACGAACCGAAATCCGAGATATTTTTGAGCATGTTTTGAGTCCCCTATGCTTTAACTTCATTTTAGAGCCTTGAAATGAGGTTAACGGGGTTTAAACGCATCGAAAAAGGCTTTAAACACGTGCAGGGACCATTTCTGTCATTTTTGAAACTTTGTTGAACCTGATACATGGTAGCGTATTGCGAGCACCTCCTGCCTATGCCGTCGCGCTACGCGAGCATCACATCTGGGCAGAAAGTCTGTTTTCAGCAACAGTTTGCAAATTGAGGGGTTGTTTTGGTAAATTCTTGGTGTGTTGAGCAAGTTATGTGCTCTCCAAGTAATACCAGCTGTCCCTAACACATGTATGGTTGTGATTCAATGCTTAATGACCAAGCAAACCACTTGTCATGATCTTGTTGATCACCAACAAGTATAAATAGATGGCCAAACTCCTCAATTCTTTGCTCATTCCTCTCATTTCTCATCTCTCATCTGATTTGGGAGCTTTCTAATCTGCTTGGAACTTTATTCTTTGTAGAAAAGATAGCTAGGACCCTTTGTAAGTCTTCTTTCATGCTTGTTCTTTATGTTTAAGCAGAAAGTCAAACAGTTTGACCAACAGTTTGACTTTCGGTTTTGACCATCAATTGGTCAAGTCAAAGTTCAATTGAACTTTGACACGTGATTGTAATCACGATAGTTATAATCCTTCGTGATTATAACCGCTGATTACCACGTTAACTAGTTGTAGTGTCGAGTCAAAGTTTCGGTCAAAATGCGTTTTAGCACACGTTTTGCAACGGAACTACTTTAGGGTATCAAAACGCTTTGTTTTGATACCAAATCAGTAGGTTAGACATGTTTTGACATGTTTAACTCGACACTATTAGATTAGTGCTTGTTTAGGGTCGTAAGGTAAGCGGTCTAAACAACCGCTTAGCCTTTCGAACCCGACCCATTTGGTCGATCTTTAAGATCCGACCAAGCTTAGTTAGTAATCATAGTTGCATAGGGAATAACCACTGAGGTTATACCTTATGATCACATAGGATTGGTTAGTCGTATGCTAGTTAGCTTGTATGCCCATAGGAAATGACCAAAATGCCCTTTTGAAGCTAAAATCCGTATTTTGATTATGTGAACATATTTTTGACATATAATCTGAATTAGTAACATGTTTAGGGATAATTGGGCATGTAAGACTTGACATAGCACATAGTTAACCATCCGAACCTAGTTTTACGCAAACGACACATTATAGTGGCTTATGTTACCATAATGTGTCGAAACGGGTCAAAAGCACTTAGGTAGGCCTTCCAATCAGAATGTTAGGTCTATTAAATCATGCCATATGAGTTGCAAATACTCATTTGATTTATAGAACCTCATTCTATCCTATCTTCCGATTTAGGATCCGATTGTTTAACATAGTGATCCATACTAGGTGCCACTTGATTCCTTGATTTCCCGAGCTTTGTTAGGACACTTAATCAAGGATACTTGCAATCTCAAGTGAGTACATAGTCCCCTCTTTTACTGTTTTCAAATGTTTTGGGGTGAAACATATATGCCTATCTGTTATTTTCCTGATTTTAAACTACATGATTATACATGCTTATTACATATTCTTTGATAAATTAAACGATTTCCTATGGTTTGAACACTGATTTTCCAAAACTTAAATAAACAAATTGTTGGATTGTACCATTTTTATACATTCACCCAGCCGATTGGTAGTATGATATAGCGCTATAGGACTAGACACCCCATTCCTGTTGTATGGAATGTCAGAAACCAAATTTTAACAAAATAGAAATTGCCTTCGTGGTATTTCTATAGTCTCCAAAGTGTAGTTTGATACACTAAGGCTTGAATGAATACCAAATCACACTCTCTTTGTATATGTCGATATACTACAAAAGTACAGTTTGATGTGCTCTCAAATGTGATCTACCAAAGTATATTTTGATATACTAAGTACAAAATCCAACATATGCTTTAACATACTACTTTATTATTTACCAAAGCATAGTTTGATATGCTACTGTTTACCAAAGTATAGTTTGATATACTACCAACTTTGTTATTTTAAACTAAAGTATATTTTGATATACTATCTAAAGCATAGTTGATATGCTACTTTTAACCAAAGCATAGTTGATATGCTATTTACAAACCAAAGTATAATTTGATATACTACCAATACTTTTATCCTTAAACCAAAGTATATTTGAGTTATACTACCAAAACTATTATTTTAATTACTAAAGTATATTTCGATATACTATCCATTTAACTATTTCAAAACTAAAGTATACTTTGATATACTATTTATACAAACTTTTCAAAACCAAAGTATATTTTTGTCTATACTACAAACCCGTTTTCCAAAACGACACGTTTTCAGAAACAAAACTTTTACATTAGATTCATGGCTATTTTGAAAACATAAAACCTTTTCTCGTATTATCTAAAGCCATGAATCTAATACACAAAAACCTATGTTACTCACAGGCATTTTTATGCTGACGTACCATATTTTCATATATGTTTCAGGTACTGCTATGTGATGATTGTTGACGCACGCTACATATAGGATGGACTTGTGCCTTAGTGACTTAAAACTGAGAAACAATTATTTGTATTTATCTGAATTGTACCAAAACATTAAGTTCAATAATTTAATAAAACAAAACTATTTGATCCATGGTTGTGAAACAATGATTCTGTTACAACACTCCCCGACGTTTCCGCCACGATTTGTTGTTTTACGTGGTCGGGGTGTGACAGAAGAGTTGGTATCAGAGCCAATGGTTATAGGGAATTAGGTTATTAGTAATGCTTTGACCTAGACTAGAACTTTAGGACCCTAACACAAGTTTACTTGTGTTTAGAAATTTTAAAACAATACTGTCACCTATCCTTAGGTGAAACCACAACGAGAACACAATAACGAATCCGCTTCGAAAATTAATCATCTATCCTTGGATGATTGATTAGTAGGTTTTGAACCTTCTGTTATAAGGTTTTGAACCCTTCCAGTCTGATTCATCTTTGGCTTTGTGCCTTTCGAGTTTTCAAAATCTCGTCAAAGTTTGGGTTTAAATAATGTGAACACGTGCAAACTGGAAGAGTGAATGCCTGTACCCTGAGTTTTCTGTCTAAGGCTAGAGTGTTCGTACAAATCCGCATTATCGGACCAGTCACTCTTACCTGGGAACTCTTGGGGTGAGTGTTCACTTATAGGCGAGCATGTCTTAGCGATACATTATTTTGACCTATTTACTTTGATTTGTCACTGCGTGTCGTTTGTTTGTTCAAGGTAACGAACAAATGATCGCCTTCCTTGTGTGGTGTTGATATTTTCAATACCTCTTTTGTTCCTCCAATTGTCAACCTCACGCGTTTCCCATGTTTCCTTTTTAGACAATGCCTCCACGACGCAATACTCAAACCGATGCTCGAACTTATACTGCTGAGGAACTCGCAGCCCTTGTCTCTCAACAAATGGCTGCTGTGCTTCCAGGCATTGTGACCCAAATCCACGAGCTATACAATAACAATAATAACAACAACAATGCACCATGTAATTTTAAAAATTTCAATTCTGCGAAGCCGCTTAAGTTTTCTGGGTCACAAGGAGCAACCGCACTCCTGCAATGGTTTGAGAGTATCGAGAGCACATTCAGACATGTGCAGTGTCCGAATGCGCGCAAAGTTGAGTTTGCTTCAAGCGTATTTGAGAAGCGAGCTCTTACATGGTGGAACGGAGTGATGCGTGATAGGGGTGCCGAAGTGGCACTAGCACAGACTTGGGATGAGCTCCGAGCTCTCATGATGAGAGAGTTCTGTCCCCGACACGAGATTCGAGTGTTGGAACGAGAATTTGACGATTTGAAACAAGTCGGGGGAGAACACAGTGCTTATACGGATCGATTTGAGGAGCTTAGTTTGTTGTGTCCCACGATGGTTACCCCGTTGGATAAGGCAATTGAGAGGTATATCGATGGTTTACCCGACTCCATTCAGGACATCCTGACTAGCGTTAATCCTACTACCGTTCGTCAAGCGATCGAGTTGTCTGCTACCCTGACTGAATCTCAAGTCAGGAAGGGTAAACTCACCCGCAAGGGTGATAAAAAGAAGTCAACCGATTCTGAAAAGGGTAAGGGTGAGAAGCAGGATGAGGCATCGAAGAAGTCAAGGAAGCGCAAGGCTTCCCAAAACTTCGCTGTCACCAATCAAACTGCTCAGAACCCTCAGAACCCACCGACTCAACCTCCTGCAAAGAAAGCATATGCTGGTACCGCACCTCACTGCACTCGATGTAATGGTCACCATGTTGCCCAACAGGCCTGTAAACAGTGTGCTACGTGTGGTAGGCTTGGGCATTTGGCCAATACTTGTCGTTTTGGTCAAAATCAGGCTGCCCAGGTCCCAGCACAAGCTCAAGGGAACGCTGCGAGATTCCCACCTGGTTCATGTTTCAATTGCAGAGAAATGGGTCATTTTCGCAACAATTGCCCGAGATTGGTAAATGCGAATGCGAATGTTAATCCAAATCCGAACGCGAACGTGAATGTAAATCCCGCTCGTGGACGAGTGTTTAACATCAACGAGGCGATCGATGATGCAGCTTTAAACAATTAGTATTTTGTATTTCTTCTGGTTGTTATCTTTTAAACATTTAACAGACAATGCGGTTGTTATATAAATAAAATTTGTGGTTTTATTTTAAACTACTGCAATTACATGAATGTTTGAAGCAACCTTGTAATGTCAACACAAAGACAAACTGCTCGTGTGGTTCTGTCAATCCCATGATCACTTGTGATCTCCCCTAGAACCTTAAACGCTCATTTCCTTTAAAAAACCCATTGTTATTTGAGAAAAGGATTCATCTGTCCGAGCTTTTTCACCTTGGGGAGCTCCTGCCCTCTTTGTGAAAAGGAAAGATGGATCTTTTTGTATGTGTATCTATTATCGTAAGCTTGACAAGCTTACCATCAAGAACCGAATTCCTATTAAGATCTTCCTATCTTCATGGTTAGACTCTTGGAAATATTTAAAGTGCCAAATGAAATCCACGGATTGGATTCCTGGCGTACTTTAAATACCCTGGTCCAAAGATAACAAATTAAAGGTCGAATTAATCAATTATGCGATTTTGTGATTATGTGTTTATGTGTTCTCCTTTGTGTTTTGTGCGATCCGATTTGTTTTCAAAATCCTCATAGAATCTCCCATATCTTCATATGATGGATTCATAGTAGGATATTCAAAGGTACTACCTTAAATCCTTAATGGGCTTCTACGTGGTAGTTAAGACCCTTGGATTATATAAGTGCCATTTCATATTTCGAAAAAGACCCCTTGAGTGGTCTAGTTAAAGATTGATTCAACATCTGGTCAGGAATGACATGTGATATAGCTGGAAAGACTTCTAGGTAGTCTGTTCTAAAAGATCATTTATTGATCTACAGGACTCAATGATGGTCTAGTCACGCTCATCACGGGTTCGTTCATTTGGTTCCTCCCTACACATTATCAAATACACTGTGTGGACTATGCAAGGAATTACGTAATTATGGACGCGTACATAATTATGAAATTCAGTGCACAGAAACCACAGTAAGATTTATCATGTGTAAGAACTGATAGTGGCAACAATGACGGAATGTGAACGATGTAATGAGGTACGGTGGACGCACCAATGACACTTCATATACTTGTATATAAGTGTCCCTCTTACACCGCAAGCATAATGTTATTAAAGTTACTAGAAGTTCAGAACCCAACCAGTATTGTCTTATCTTTCCGACTTCATGTTTCGAGCTCTCACAAGTTTCCTCTGATTAAATTTCGGGACGAAATTTCCTGAAGTAGGGGAGACTGTGACATCTGTGCCTCCAAGACCATCGAACAAATACCAAATCAATGAAATATTGTATTTCATACTTGGAATTTGTATAAATATGTGTATCGTTTACACATATCAATTCTCGTTCGATTTCAAGCTCTAAATCGCTTTCTGGAAAGTTATACGCAAACTGGTGTGTAAACGCAGTCAGTTTAATGCGACAAACACTTCAGAATAGTGAAATAGGCTTAACATACCTTAAATAACCTTCACATAACTTAGAAATAAGTTTTGGATGGGTTGGTGTGTCGAAAACAAGTTTATTCGATCGCAGGGACTATTTGTGTCAAACTGCGAAACTATACCGATTCGTATGGTGTCGAACAGTCCAGAACTTGATCATAAGTTAAACATACCATATATAACCTAAAAATGGATTAGAAATAAGCTTTGATCGGTTCGGTGTGCGAAAACATGCTTATATGATCTTACAGGGACTAAAAGTGTCAAAAACGGCGTAAGTTTGCATTTTCGCGCGTATCTTACGTTCTGGACACATCTGGACATCCAAAATTTTTGTACACACTAAAATATTTTTTTTTAGTGATCGCCATGCAAAAATTCCATTCGTCGCTTAATTTGGATCGGTTTTGCGTTCGTTACGACTTCCGTCGTAATTAACCGAACAACGCAATTTTACGACCAAACGAACCGACATCCGAGATGTTTTTGAGCATGTTTTGAGTCCCCTATACTTTAACTTCATTTTAGAGCCTTGAAATGAGGTTAACGGGGTTTAAACGCATCGAAAAAGGCTTTAAACACGTGCAGGGACCATTTCTACCATTTTTGAAACTTTGCTGAACCTGATACATGGTAGCGTAGCGCGAGCACCTACTGCCTATGCCGTCGCGCTACGCGAGCATCACATCTGGGCAGAAAGTGTGTTTTCAGCAACAGTTTATAAATTCAGGGGCCAATCTTGCAATTTCTTTGTGTGGTAACCAAGTTACCACCTCTCCAAGGCTTTGCACCTACTCCTAACACTTGTATGGATGAGATTTATTGCTTAATGGCTAAACAATCCACTTGTGATGATCTTGTTCATCACCAACAAGTATAAATAGCCAAGCCATCCATTGTTTCATTTGCTCATTCCTCATTTCCTCCCTTCTTATCTGCTTTGGAAGCTCCCTCAACTGATTTGGGACTTGCCTTCTTTATAGAAAAGATAGCAAGGACTATTGTGAGCCTTCTTTCATTCTTTTTCTTGCTTTTTCCTTATGTAGTGCAGAAAGTCAAACAGTTTGGCCAACAGTTTGACTTTCGGTTTTGACCATCAATTGGTCAAGTCAAAGTTCAATTGAACTTTGAAACGTGATTGTAATCACGATAGTTATAATCCTTCGTGATTATAGCCGCTGATTACCACGTTAGCTAGTTCTAGTGTCGAGTCAAAGTTTCGGTCAAAATGCGTTTTAGCACGCATTTTGCAACGGAACTACTTTAGGGTATCAAAACACTTTGTTTTGATACCAAATCAGTAGGTTAGACATGTTTTGACATGTCTAACTCGGCACTATTAGTTTGTGCTTGTTTAGGGTCGTAAGATAAGCGGTCTAAACAACCGCTTATACTTCCAAACCCGACCCGTTTGGTCGATCTTTGGATCCGACCAAGCTTAGTTAGTGATCATAATTACATAGGGAATAACCACTGAGGTTATACCTTATGATCACGTAGGATCGGTTAGTCATTTGCTAGTTAGCTTGTATGCCCATAGGAAATGACCAAAATGCCCTTTTGAAGCTAAAATCCGTAATTTGACTATGTGAACATATTTTTGACTTGTAATCTGATTTAGTAACATGTTTAGGGATAATTGGGCATGTAAGACTTGGCATAGCACATAGATTACCGTCCGAACATAGTTATGCGCTAACGACGCATTATAGTGGCTTATGTTACCATAATGGGTCGAAACGGGTCAAAAGCACTTAGGTAGGCCTTTCAATCAGAATGTTGGGACTATTAAATCATACCATATGTGTTCAAATACTCATTTTATTTATAGAACCTCATTCTATCCTATCTCCCGATTTAGGTGTCGATTTATTTATCTAGCAATCCGATACTAGGTACCACTTGATTCCTTGATTGCCCATGCATCGATAGTTCACAAAATCAAGGATACCCTACAATCTCAAGTGAGTACATAGTTCCCCTATTTTACTGTTTTCAATTGTTTTGGGGTGAATCATATGTACAAAACGATTTTCAAGGTTTAAACGATGATTTCAAAAACGATTAAGATGGTTTATACAAAACTAATAACGATTTCAATAAGGTGAACAAGACTTGTTGGTTGTAATTACATAACAAATGACATTCATTAGCTCTGATACCAACTCTTCTGTCACACCCCGGCCACGTTAAAACAACAAACCGCGGCGGAAACGCCGGGGAGTGAGGCGACAGAATTATTGTTTCACAACCATGGTAACCAAATGTTTTGTTTTATTGAATTATTATGTAATGTACATTGTCTTTAAATCAAAACAAACTAACTACATATTGTTATGACTGTTTTTAAGTCACTAAGGCCTTGTCCAGGTCCTATGTGACACAAACTTCCTAGCAAGCAACATCAAGCAATACTCTTCTGTCACACCCCGACCACGTTAAAACAACAAACCGTGGCGGAAACGTCGGGGAGTGTTGCAACAGAATTATTGTTTCACAACCATGGTAACCAAATGTTTTGTTTTATTGAATTATTATGTAATGTATATTGTCTTTAAAACAAACAAACTACATATTGTTTATTGCTGTTTTTGGATCACTAAGGCCTCGTCCAGGTCCTATGTGACGCAAACTTCCTAGCAAGCAACATTAAGCAATATCTCCTGAAACATATGTAAAAAAATAAAGTCAGCAAAGAAATGCTGGCGAGTACATAGGTTTTGTGGGAGTATTGGATTCATGGCTCGTTTATATGTTGCAGTACCTCGTTAGACTACAAGAGTCAAAAATACAAACCTCGTTTTGAAAAGTGTATTGCAACATAATTAACCAACTCAAATCAAATTGGTTATAGTTTATAAAATCTCGTAGCCATGAGTCTTAACCCAAAAACATTTGTTTTAGTAAAATAATTTGGAAACATCTCGTAAAAGCTCGTTAATAAAACTCGTATGGTTTATATCGTTTTGAAAACCTCGTTGTGTGATATCGTTTCAAATCGTTTTCCCAAGTGAACTAAATAATGACACGCAATTTAATATGATAGAATCACTTATATATAAGAAGTACTAGCGGCGTATCTACCATGATTCTAGCATACTACACTCGTTCCATTATCTAATCACTACCCAAAGCCAATCGTTTAATTCGTTTATCTCGTTTCAAATCGTGTATCTCGTTTCAAATCGTTTAACTCGACCCAAAATCGTATTCGTTTTAATAGTGAAAAATACTTTTGGTCGTCTCGTTAACAACATTCAAACCTTCGTGACTCGTTTAACTCGTTTCTCGTTTCGTATTAACAAACCACCAAAGGGTAAGTTAACAATCATCAGGTTCAGTCGTTACCTACATAACCCCCACACATAACCATGGGTGTCGTCTGATAACGGGATTTGTCAGATCCTATGGTACCATAACCTAATACTGGTCGGCTTGATCAGAGCTAATGAATGTCATTTGTTATGTAATTACAACCAACAAGTCTTGTTCACCTTATTGAAATCGTTATTAGTTTTGTATAAACCATCTTAATCGTTTTTGAAATCATCGTTTATACCTTGAAAATCGTTTTGTACATATGATTCACCCCAAAACAATTGAAAACAGTAAAATAGGGGAACTATGTACTCACTTGAGATTGTAGGGTATCCTTGATTTTGTGAACTATCGATGCACGGGCAATCAAGGAATCAAGTGGTACCTAGTATCGGATTGCTAGATAAATAAATCGACACCTAAATCGGGAGATAGGATAGAATGAGGTTCTATAAATCAAATGAGTAATTGAACTCATATGGTATGATTTAATAGGCCCTACATTCTGATTGAAAGGCCTACCTAAGTGCTTTTGACCCGTTTCGACCCATTATGGTAACATAAGCCACTATAATGCGTCGTTAGCGTAAAACTATGTTCGGACGGTAATCTATGTGCTATGCCAAGTCTTACATGCCCAATTATCCCTAAACATGTTACTAAATCAGATTACAAGTCAAAAATATGTTCACATAGTCAAATTACGGATTCTAGCTTCAAAAGGGCATTTTGGTCATTTCCTATGGGCATACGAGCTAACTAGCAAATGACTAACCGATCCTACGTGATCATAAGGTATAACCTCAGTGGTTATTCCCTATGAAATTATGATCACTAACTAAGCTTGGTCGGATCCAAAGATCGACCAAACGGGTCGGGTTCGGAAGTATAAGCGGTTGTTTAGACCGCATATCTTACGACCCTAAACAAGCACAAACTAATAGTGTCGAGTTAGACATGTCAAAACATGTCTAACCTACTGATTTGGTATCAAAACAAAGTGTTTTGATACCCTAAAGTAGTTCCGAGGCAAAATGCGTGCTAAAACGCATTTTGACCGAAACTTTGACTCGACACTAGAACTAGCTAACGTGGTAATCAGCGGCTATAATCACGAAGGATTATAACTATCGTGATTACAATCACGTTTCAAAGTTCAATTGAACTTTGACTTGACCAATTGATGGTCAAAACCGAAAGTCAAACTGTTGGTCAAACTGTTTGACTTTCTGCTTAAACATAAAGAACAAGCATGAAAGAAGACTTACAATAGTCCTTGCTATCTTTTCTACAAAGAAGACAAGTCCCAAATCAGTTGAGAGAGCTCCAAAGTAGATAAGAATGGAGGAAATGAGGAATGAGCAAATGAAACAATGGAGGGCCTTGCTATTTATAGTTGATGCAACTCAACAAGATCACTACACATGTATTGTGTAGCCTCCAAGCAATAATCTCATCCATACACTTGTTAGGAGCAGGTGCAAAGCCTTGGAGAGGTGGTAACTTGGTTACCACACAAAGAAATTGCAAGATTGGCCCCTGAATTTACAAACTGATGCTGAAAACACATTTTCTGCCCAGATGTGATGCTCGCGTAGCGCTACGGCATAGGCAGTAGGTGCTCGCGCTACGCTACCATGTATCAGGTTCAGCAAAGTTTCAAAAATGGCAGAAATGGTCCCTGCACGTGTTTAAAGCCTTTTTCGATGCGTTTAAACCCCGTTAACCTCATTTCAAGGCTCTAAAATGAAGTTAAAGTATAGGGGACTTAAAACATGCTCAAAAACATCTCGGATGTCGGTTCGTTTGATCGTAAAATTGCGTTGTTCGGTTAATTACGACGGAAGTCGTAACGAACGCAAAACCGATCCAAATTAAGCGACGAATGGAATTTTTGCATGGCGATCACTAAAATAAAAATATTTTAGTGTGTACAAAAATTTTGGATGTCCAGATGTGTCCAGAACGTAAGATACGCGCGAAAATGCAAACTTACGCCGTTTTTGACACTTTTAGTCCCTGTAAGATCATATAAGCATGTTTTCGCACACCGAACCTATCAAAGCTTATTTCTAAGCCATTTTTAGGTTATATATGGTATGTTTAACTTATGATCAAGTTCCGGACTGTTCGACACCATACGAATCGGTATAGTTTCGCAGTTTGACACAAATAGTCCCTGCGATCGAATAAACTTGATTTCGGCATACCAAACCATCCAAAACTTATTTCTAAGTTATGTAAAGGTTATTTAAGGTATGTTAAGCCTATGTCACTATTCCGGAGTGTTTGTTGCATTAAACTGGTTATATTTACGCATCAGATCGCGTATAACCTTCCAGAAAGCGATTTAGAGCTTGAAATCGAACGAGAATTGATATGTGTAAACGATACACATATTTATACAAATTCCAAGTATGAAATACAATATTTCATTGATTTGGTATTTGTTCGATGGTCTTGGAGGCACAGATGTCACAGTCTCCCCTACTTCAGGAAATTTCGTCCCGAAATTTAATTAGAGGAAACTTGTGAGAGCTCGAAACATGAAGTCGGAAAGATAAGACAATACTGGTTGGGTTCTGAACTTCTAGTAACTTTAATAACATTATGCATGCAGTGTAAGAGGGACACTTATATACAAGTATATGAAGTGTCATTGGTGCGTCCACTGTACCTCATTACATCGTTCACATTCCGTCATTGTTGCCACTATCAGTTCTTACACATGATAAATCTTACTGTGGTTTCTGTGCACTGAATGTCATAATTATGTACGCGTCCATAATTACGTAATTCCTTGCATAGTCCACACAGTGTATTTGATAATGTGTAGGGAAGAACCAAATGAACGAACCTATGATGAGCGTGACTAGACCATCATTGAGTCCTGTAGATCAATAAATGATCTTTTAGAACAGACTACCTAGAAGTCTTTCCAGCTATATCACATGTCATTCCTGACCAGATGTTGAATCAATCTTTAACTAGACCACTCAAGGGGTCTTTTTCGAAATATGAAATGGCACTTATATAATCCAAGGGTCTTAACTACCACGTAGAAGCCCATTAAGGATTTAAGGTAGTACCTTTGAATATCCTACTATGAATCCCTCATATGAAGATATGGGAGATTCTATGAGGATTTTGAAAACAAATCGGATCGCACAAAACACAAAGGAGAACACATAAACACATAATCACCAAATCGCATAATTGATTAATTCGACCTTTAATTTGTTATCTTTGGACCCGGGTATTTAAAGTACACCAGGAATCCAATCCGTGGATTTCATTTGGCACTTTAAATATTTCCAAGAGTCTAACTATGAAGATAGGAAGATCTTAATAGGAATTCGGTTCTTGATGGTAAGCTTATCAAGCTTATGATAATAGATACACATACAAAAAGATCCATCTTTCCTTTTCACAAAGAGGGTAGGAGCTCCCCAAGGTGAAAAAGCTCGGACAGATGAATCCTTTTCTCAAATAACAATGGGTTTTTAAAAGAAATGAGCGTTTAAGGTTCTAGGGGAGATCACAAGTGATCATGGGATTGACAGAACCACACGAGCAGTTTGTCTTTGTGTTGACATTACAAGGTTGCTTCAAACATTCATGCAATTGCAGTAGTTTAAAATAAAACCACAAATTTTATTTATATAACAACCGCATTGTCTGTTAAATGTTTAAAAGATAACAACCAGAAGAAATACAAAATACTAATTGTTTAAAGCTGCATCCTCGATCGCCTCGTTGATGTTAAACACTCGTCCACGAGCGGGATTCACATTCACGTTCGCGTTCGGATTTGGGTTAACATTCGCATTCGCGTTTACCAATCTCGGGCAATTGTTGCGAAAATGACCCATTTCTCCGCAATTGAAACATGAACCAGGTGGGAATCTCACAGCATTCCCTTGAGCTTGTGCTGGAACCTGGGCAGCCTGATTTTGACCAAAACGACAAGTATTGGCCAAATGCCCAAGCCTACCACACGTAGCACACTGTTTACAGGCCTGTTGGGCAATATGGTGACCATTACATCGAGTGCAGTGAGGTGCGGTACCAGCATATGCTTTCTTTGCAGGAGGTTGAGTCGGTGGGTTCTGAGGGTTCTGAGCAGTTTGATTGGTGACAGCAAAGTTTTGGGAAGCCTTGCGCTTCCTTGATTTCTTTGATGCCTCATCCTGCTTTTCACCCTTACCCTTTTCAGAATCGGTTGACTTCTTTTTATCACCCTTGCGGGTGAGTTTACCCTTCCTGACTTGAGATTCAGTCAGGGTGGCAGACAACTCGATCGCTTGACGAACGGTAGTAGGATTAACGCCAGTCAGGATGTCCTGAATGGAGTCGGGTAAACCATCGATATACCTCTCAATTGCCTTATCCAACGGGGTAACCATCGTGGGACACAACAAACTAAGCTCCTCAAATCGATCCGTATAAGCACGGTGTTCTCCCCCGATTTGTTTCAAATCGTCAAATTCTCGTTCCAACACTCGAATCTCGTGTCGGGGACAGAACTCTCTCATCATGAGAGCTCGGAGCTCTTCCCAAGTTTGTGCTAGTGCCACTTCAGCACCCCTATCACGCATTACTCCGTTCCACCATGTAAGAGCTCGCTTCTCAAATACGCTTGAAGCAAACTCAACTTTGCGCGCATTCGGACACTGCACATGTCTGAATGTGCTCTCGATACTCTCAAACCATTGCAGGAGTGCGGTTGCTCCTTGTGACCCAGAAAACTTAAGCGGCTTCGCAGAATTGAAATTCTTGAAATTACACGGTGCATTGTTGTTGTTATTATTGTTATTGTATAGCTCGTGGATTTGGGTCACAATGCCTGGAAGCACAGCAGCCATTTGTTGAGAGACAAGGGCTGCGAGTTCCTCAGCAGTATAAGTTCGAGCATCGGTTTGAATATTGCGTCTTGGAGGCATTGTCTAAAAAGGAAACATGGGAAACGCGTGAAGTTGACAATTGGAGGAACAAAAGAGGTATTGAAAATATCGACACCACACAAGGAAGGCGATCATTTGTTCGTTACCTTGAACAAACAAATAACACGCAGTGACAAATCAAAGTAAATAGGTCATAATAATGTATCACCGAAGACATGCTCGCCTATAAGTGAACACTCACCCCAAGAGTTCCCAGGTAAGAGTGACTGGTCCGATAATGCGGATTTGTACGAACACTCTAGCCTTAGACAGAAAACTCAGGGTACAGGCATTCACTCTTCCAGTTTGCACGTGTTCACATTATTTAAACCCAAACTTTGACGAGATTTTGAAAACTCGAAAGGCACAAAGCCAAAGATGAATCAGACTGGAAGGGTTCAAAACCTTATAATAGAAGGTTCAAAACCTAGTAATCAATCATCTAAGGATAGATGATTAATTTTCGAAGCGGATTCGTTATTGTGTTCTCGTTGTGGTTATCACCTAAGGATAGGTGACGGTATTGTTTTAAAATCTAAACACAAGTAAACTTGTGTTAGGGTCCTAAAGTTATAGTCTAGGTCAAAGCATTACTAATAACCTAATTCCCTATAACCATTGGCTCTGATACCAACTCTTCTGTCACACCCCGGCTGCGTTAAAACAACAAACCGCGGCGGAAACGTCGGGGAGTGAGGCGACAGAATTATTGTTTCACAACCTTGGTAACCAAATGTTTTGTTTTATTGAATTATTATGTAATGTACATTGTCTTTAAATTAAAACAAACTAACTACATATTTGTATGACTGTTTTTAAGTCACTAAGGCCTCGTCCAGGTCCTATGTGACACAAACTTCCTAGCAAGCATCATCAAGCAATATCACCTGAAACATATGTAAAAAGTAAAGTCAGCAAAGAAATTGCTGGCGAGTACATAGCTTTTGTGGGAGTATTGGATTCATGGCTCGTTTATATGTTGCAGTACCTCGTTAGACTACAAGAGTCAAAAATACAAACCTCGTTTTGAAAAGTGTATTGCAACATAATTAACCAACTCAAATCAAATTGGTTATAGTTTATAAAATCTCGTAGCCATGAGTCTTAACCCAAAAACATTTGTTTTAGTAAAATAATTTGGAAACATCTCGTAAAAGCTCGTTAATAAAACTCGTATGGTTTATATCGTTTCGAAAACCTCGTTGTGTGATATCGTTTCAAATCGTTTTCCCAAGTGAACTAAATAATGACACGCAATGTAATATGATAGAATCACTTATATATAAGAAGTACCAGCGGCGTATCTACCATGATTCTAGCATACTACACTCGTTCCATTATCTAATCACTACCCAAAGCCAATCGTTTAATTCGTTTATCTCGTTTCAAATCGTGTATCTCGTTTCAAATCGTTTAACTCGACCCAAAATCGTATTCGTTTTAATAGTGAAAAATACTTTTGGTCGTCTCGTTAACAACATTCAAACCTTCGTGACTCGTTTAACTCGTTTCTCGTTTCGTATTAACAAACCACCAAAGGGCAAGTTAACAATCATCAGGTTCAGTCGTTACCTACATAACCCCCACACATAACCATGGGTGTCGTCTGATAACGGGATTTGTCAGATCCTATGGTACCATAACCTAATACTGGTCGGCTTGATCAGAGCTAATGAATGTCATTTGTTATGTAATTACAACCAACAAGTCTTGTTCACCTTATTGAAATCGTTATTAGTTTTGTATAAACCATCTTAATCGTTTTTGAAATCATCGTTTATACCTTGAAAATCGTTTTGTACATATGATTCACCCCAAAACAATTGAAAACAGTAAAATAGGGGAACTATGTACTCACTTGAGATTGTAGGGTATCCTTGATTTTGTGAACTATCGATGCACGGGCAATCAAGGAATCAAGTGGTACCTAGTATCGGATTGCTAGATAAATAAATCGACACCTAAATCGGGAGATAGGATAGAATGAGGTTCTATAAATCAAATGAGTAATTGAACTCATATGGTATGATTTAATAGGCCCTACATTCTGATTGAAAGGCCTACCTAAGTGCTTTTGACCCGTTTCGACCCATTATGGTAACATAAGCCACTATAATGCGTCGTTAGCGTAAAACTATGTTCGGACGGTAATCTATGTGCTATGCCAAGTCTTACATACCCAATTATCCCTAAACATGTTACTAAATCAGAATACAAGTCAAAAATATGTTCACATAGTCAAATTACGGATTCTAGCTTCAAAAGGGCATTTTGGTCATTTCCTATGGGCATACAAGCTAACTAGCAAATGACTAACCGATCCTACGTGATCATAAGGTATAACCTCAGTGGTTATTCCCTATGAAATTATGATCACTAACTAAGCTTGGTCGGATCCAAAGATCGACCAAACGGGTCGGGTTCGGAAGTATAAGCGGTTGTTTAGACCGCATATCTTACGACCCTAAAAGAAGCACAAACTAATAGTGTCGAGTTAGACATGTCAAAACATGTCTAACCTACTGATTTGGTATCAAAACAAAGTGTTTTGATACCCTAAAGTAGTTCCGAGGCAAAATGCGTGCTAAAACGCATTTTGACCGAAACTTTGACTCGACTCTAGAACTAGCTAACGTGGTAATCAGCGGCTATAATCACGAAGGATTATAACTATCGTGATTACAATCACGTTTCAAAGTTCAATTGAACTTTGACTTGACCAATTGATGGTCAAAACCGAAAGTCAAACTGTTGGTCAAACTGTTTGTCACACCCCCAAAATCCACCTGCGGAGTATCACCGCTTGGGAGCGTGACTGACCAGGATCAAGCCACCAATCATATCGAACACAGCATTTAATAATAAAAGTAGATAATGTAATTCCACAAGACATGATTGATGTTCAAAACCAAACATTGTTTAAGTAGCGGAAGCATGTAAGTAAACCCAACATAAATAGTAATGTATGAAAATCATAAGTGTTTAATTAAGCATTCATGATCCATGCTCCACAACGACCTGCTCCCCCTTGTGCAAGCTCCAAATATCTAACGACCTGCAAGGCATGTAACAGAGGATCAACAAACTAGTTGAGCGAGTTCACAGTTTACAGTTCAGTAATAGTATAGTGTGAGTAGTAGTATGTTCGTGCGTTATGTCATGTATCGTATTAGTTTCTATCGCGGCCTCCCAGGCAGGTATGCGAAGATATTAGGGGGATGTCCATCCCGTGTATTCTAGACTAGGTTTATCTGAATCGCGGCCTACCAGGCAGGTGTGCGAAGATTAGCAAATTCAGTTCGCGGCCTTCCAAAGGCAGATGTGCGAAGTCGGTCATAATATCGCGGCCAACCCTTGGCAGGTGTGCGAAGATCAGTTCAATAAGTGTTACTAGTCTAGTCGTAGTTCAATCAGCGGAGTATGTACCATAGTTCATCAAATCACATCACTACGTTTCAGTATAGATAAGTACCAGTAAATAATCAAATCCCATTCCCACCCTGGGAACCCCATGCCTTGGCTGTGTGAACTCACCTTGGTTTGCTCGGTATGTTATTGCTTCTAGGGTTTAATCAAACGTCTAAGTCCATTACACACGACCTAGGATATGTTGCATATGATACGTGGTAAGTGTTTGCATCAAATTAGGGTTTACAAGTCTATAATATCAAGCAATTGTGATCCGTGTGATATTTGTGTATAAATTGATATGATAGTGGTTGTTCGTACATGCGGTATCATTCAGTATCGTATCATATAGTTTCTCATACAGGTTGCTGAACTTGACATCATAAACACACATCATAAACACACAGTCTTTGCTAGTATAAGCAGAGCTCAGGGCATGCAGTGTCACTATAATTCATATCATATATATCAAATCAACAATTCAAACAGTTCATCAACAAACGTCGGATCTTGCATGCATATTAAACTCAGACATCATGTATTAATAAAGGTCGGATCCCTTATGTGATGTGTATATAAAAGTCAGGCATGATTATGCAGTTCAAAGCTCGGATCTAACCCTATGTTAACAAACAATATCACAACCACCTAACTACCCTAGTGGCCGACACCAAACCTCCACCGCCAACCCTCATTGGGCCGCTAGAACCCTTGCCACCGTTTGCCCTTTTTCCCCAATTCAATTTTTCATGCACCAGTTATTCGATGTAAACTGGTAGGTGAAGTTATTTATTTATTTTATTTTTATTGAACATGACAATTCCTCATTCCTTTTTATCACTTCCAATAGCCGACCAAATGTAATCACCTCCATAGGTGATTGGACCATTTTATGACAATTTATTGAAACCATATATTGATCATCATCACATCAGTCAAAATCCCTAATCATTAACATATTCAACCAACATATCTTGAAATAAATCATTAGGTAAAATCATAAGATCATCGATTTGCGAGAGCACTAGTCTGATTGCATTTGACCTAATTATACATGTACCATCAACATGTTTGCACACACACACATATGAAATATCACCTATCACTGACAAACCCACATGGAAACAAGAACTTAATGGCCGACCTTATAATTCCTTGTCTATTTTGGCTGCTCCTTCTAGACATCTCACAACAATTAATGTTAACCAAAAGAGGTTCACATGCAATCCATACTAGTCAAAAGATATTTACCTCAAATAATCAGTTGGAAGGAAAAAGGAGAGTGGGGGGCCTGCCATGCCGTCGCACACACCAATGGTGGGTAGGGTTTTGTCATCTTGTGGGTTGTTGTGTTGTAATTTTGTGAGATATACTCCTGATACGTATGTTTTGTTATAGGACCGAAACACAAGTGGCCCAAGTTAATAGTACACACTCACAACACAAATGGGCTGATCATATATATGCTAGTTGGTACATGAGTGGTCAATTCGTGTAGGCCGAAGATAAGCCAAACAGTCTATATGGTTTGATTAGTGTGGGCCGGATTAGGTTACATGTTTCTAGAGTGTGTTTGCGGCCCCAAAGTGTGCGCATGACCCCGACCCACAATCGATCCACATCATCTACGTTATAGCTAACAAGTGCAAGCAACGGGCATTCAACGCAACGTGTGGTAAAACATAGCGTGAAAAAAATAATAATACCGGATTAAAAGTTATGAGGCTAGGCGACACTAACCTTGAAAATTCGGGTTGTCACATCATCCCCAACTTGAAAGAAATTTCGTCCCGAAATTTGGTACGCACACACCGAGGAAGCTAGGTAAGTTGTATTGTTCACTGATTTTCCTGGGGTGTCACATCATCCCCCCGTTGATCTGGAATTTCGTCCCGAAATTCCGCAGTAGTAGCTTCAGCCTCAGTAGTAGTTGCATTGGTTCCGAATAATTGGGGGTACTTTTCTGTCATCTGGTCTTCGCGTTCCCAAGTGTACTCTGGGCCACGTCGGGAGTTCCAACGAACTCGAACAAGAGGGATTCTCTTGTGTTTGAGGACCTTAACATCCCGGTCCATGATTTCAACTGGTTCCTCGACGAACTGCAACCGCTCGTCGATAGTGAGTTCCTTAAAAGGAACTATGAGGGTCTCATCTGACAGGCACTTCTTCAGATTCGACACGTGAAATACATTGTGAACTGCACCGAGTTCAGCTGGTAGGTTCAGTCTGTAGGCTACTGGGCCTATTCTTTCAGTGATTTCGAACGGTCCAACATACCGTGGGTTGAGTTTGCTCGTTTACCAAATCGAACCACACCCTTCCAGGGTGAGACTTTAAGTAAAACCTGGTCCCCGACCTGAAATTCCAATGGCCTTTTACGCTTATCCGCGTAGGCTTTCTAACGGTCGCGTGCTGCCGCCATGCGTTGTCGTATCTCCGTAATTTTTTCTGTGGCGTCCACTACAATCTCTGGACCCGTGATCTGACTATCCCCCACCTCTGCCGAACAAAGAGGTGACCGGCATTTACGTCCGTACAATGCCTCGAATGGAGCGGCTTGTACGCTGGTATGATAACTGTTATTGTAAGAAAACTCCACCAAAGGGAGGTGCTTTTCCCAGCCGCTGCCGAAATCGATAACACATGCTCGAAGCATGTCTTCAAGAGTTTGGATTGTTCGCTCAGACTGCCCATCCGTCTGAGGATGATACGCTCCTTTTGTTCCATTCGTTGCCTTGAACCGCGTAAGGCTTCAGCCATGACGTTTTCGGGTTTCAATGCTTCTATCTGAGCAGCTCGTATCTGTGCAGGAAGACTGGACTGAATAGTAAGCTGTAGCGCTCGCACGCGCTTAGGTAGGGTGTCCTTTCGATTGAGGGCGTCAGCCACAACATTGGCCTTGCCTGGATGATACTTGATGGCGCATTCGTAGTCGTTCAGAAGTTCAACCCATCTCCGTTGATGCATGCTCAAATCCTTTTGCTTAAGAATATGCTCGAGACTCCTGTGATCGGTGTAAATCGTGCACCTGGTACCGTACAGGTAATGTCGCCATATCTTAAGCGCGAAGACAACAGCTCCCAGCTCTAAATCGTGCGTCGTGTAGTTCCGTTCATGAACTTTGAGTTGACGAGAAGCGTAGGCAATAACTTTATCCCGCTGCATCAACACACAACCAAGCCCTTGTATCGATGCGTCACAATATACCACAAAATCATCCGTGCCCTCTGGCAATGAGAGAATAGGTGCGCTGCAAAGCCTATCCTTTAAGTACTGAAAAGCGTTTTCCTGGGAATCTCCCCAACGGTAGGTAACACCCTTCTGTGTCAGTAGCGTAAGCGGTTGCGCAATCTTGGAGAAGTCTTTGATGAATCGCCTGTAGTATCCCGCCAAACCCAAGAATTGGCGTATTTCTGTTGGTGTACGCGATGCTGGCCAATTCCTGATCGAATCTACCTTGGATGGATCGACATGAATCCCATCCCTGTTCACCACATGGCCTAAGAAGTGGACTTCACGAAGCCAGAAGTCGCATTTTGAAAACTTTGCGTACAGTTGTTCCTTTCGCAGCAGTTCCAAGATCAATCGTAGGCGCTGTTCGTGTTCCTCCTGACTCTTGGAGTAAATCAGAATGTCGTCGATGAAGAAAGTGACGAACTTGTCAAGATAGGGTTTGCACACCCTGTTCATAAGATTCATGAAGACTGTAGGCGCGTTCGTAAGCCCGAATGGCATGACTAGGAACTCGTAATGGCTGCTGCGAGTTCTGAATGCTGTCTTGGAGACGCCCTCATCCCGGACTCTCAGCTGATGATAACCAGACCTTAGATCAACCTTGGAGTAGTAACTCGACCCTTGCAACTGGTCAAATAAGTCGTCAATGCGTGGAAGAGGATAATGGTTCTTCACTGTGACCTTGTTCAGTTCACAGTAATCAATTTCACATCCCGAAGGTGCCATCCTTCTTTTTCCCCGATAATTGGTATCCAATAGTTCTGGTAGCTCCCCAAGGCGAAGAGATAGGTCGGATAAATCCCTTATCCAAAATTTCTTGTAGCTGCTTCGATAGTTCTTCCGATTTGATGGAGGTAAGCGATACGGTGCTCGAGCTATGGGTGCTGCTCCTGAAGCGAGCTTGATTTGAAATTCGGCCTGACGATGAGGCGATAGACCAGGTAAATCTTTAGGAAACACCTGTGGAAAGTCGCGTACAACTGGATGGTCTTCCTACTTCTTTTCTTTCGCTGATGCGTCAGTATCGAGAGCCAAAATTGCGGTGTGGCCCTTCCGCAAACATTTCTGAGCCTTCAAGAAAGAGGTGATGCCAACCACAGCACCACTCTCGTCGCCTTGAACTTCGAGAGGTTCTTGACCAGCACGAGGAATGCGAACAATCTTTTCTTTGCATAGGATTTCTGCTTGCTGTTGCTGCTGGCGATTCCGATTTGCAGGCCGTGGGCTCCTGAATCCTTAGCTTCATGGCCCATCTCGAGACACCTCTGGCAACGTCCCTCGTTGCACTAACCACCGTGGTGTCTGTTGCATTAGTTACACATTGGGCGAATTCCCCGATATCCACCCTGCCCCTGACCACCAGAAGTTGGCTGACTCGGCTCTGGTGATCACTATTCTTGCGCTGCTGCTGTGCTCGATTCCGAACGGTAGCTGAACCCTTGCTGGAATACCCATCCCATTTCCGCTTGTTGTCACTAGGAGTAGCAGGGGTAGCAGAAGTGGTAGCGGTAGTAATAGCGCTGATACAACTAGGTAGCCAGTTCTGTTACACTGCCTGATCCGTGGGGCGCTGAGCAAGACGCTGAATGTCTTGGATACTGTCGAGGTTAGCCGATGTAGCATGGCTCTGAATCTCTGAGGCTAGACCCTTGAGGTACAATTCGATACGCTTGCTTGGAGGGTCCACCATGGTTAGACACAAGATGGCCAGTTCGTTCGACCGTTTCGTATAAGCTTCAATTTCTGACCCCGTCATTTTCAAATGGTAAAGCCCCGCGTCCAACTTGTGGATGTCATCATGCGTGCAGTATTCCCTTTTTAATGAGTTCCTTAAAATCGTTCCAAGGGGTGGCGTTAGCAGCTGCCAACCCTAGTATCTGTACTTGCGCGTTCCACCAGATTAGCGCGATTCCTTCCAAAGTACCAGTGGCGTTCTTGACCCTGCGAGCCTCAGGGCATTCACACATCTCAATTACTGACTCGAACTTCCCAAGCCAATGGAGTAGTCCCACTGCTCCTTCGGTGCCACTGAATGTGCTTGGACGACAGTCCATGAAGTTCTTGAATGTGCAGACAGGTTGCTGTGCGTTCTGACCCGTTGCGCGAGAAAGATAGGTCAAGGTTAAGCGCGAGAGTTGGGTCACGAGAGTAGGATCTAACATCCTAGAATAGGTTTGGAATAGCAGGTTATACCTCCTGCTTGTGCGGCTGCAAGCGCCGCAGCAACTTGTTCGTTAATGAGAGCCGTCAACTGGGCTTGAGTCATGTTAACACATCCAGACATGATCGAACAGTAACGGTAGCATAAGTATGAATGGTTCGCGAGTAGTGCGATGACAGAAAAGTGTAAGCACATAAGTGTTCTTAAGCAATAACAAGTAGTGAGCAAAGTAATGTAAGCATACTACGAGCAAAGTTCTATGCAATTCTAGCATGTAGGCAATAAACATAAACCTTATTACCTAGGATGTTGAGTCTTGCACGTGGAGCGAAGCGTCGTTGTGGATCGTTGAGAGCACTGTTCTGGTTATAGTCTGGTTTTAATAAAAACGTTTTCCCATATTAAAACCAAGTTCTCTATAACCTATGGCTCTGATACCAATCTGTCACACCCCCAAAATCCACCTGCGGAGTATCACCGCTTGGGAGCGTGACTGACCAGGATCAAGCCACCAATCATATCGAACACAACATTTAATAATAAAAGTAGATAATGTAATTCCACAAGACATGATTGATGTTCAAAACCAAACATTGTTTAAGTAGCGGAAGCATGTAAGTAAACCCAACATAAATAGTAATGTATGAAAATCATAAGTGTTTAATTAAGCATTCATGATCCATGCTCCACAACGACCTGCTCCCCCTTGTGCAAGCTCCAAATATCTAACGACCTGCAAGGCATGTAACAGAGGATCAACAAACTAGTTGAGCGAGTTCACAGTTTACAGTTCAGTAATAGTATAGTGTGAGTAGTAGTATGTTCGTGCGTTATGTCATGTATCGTATTAGTTTCTATCGCGGCCTCCCAGGCAGGTATGCGAAGATATTAGGGGGATGTCCATCCCGTGTATTCTAGACTAGGTTTATCTGAATCGCGGCCTACCAGGCAGGTGTGCGAAGATTAGCAAATTCAGTTCGCGGCCTTCCAAAGGCAGATGTGCGAAGTCGGTCATAATATCGCGGCCAACCCTTGGCAGGTGTGCGAAGATCAGTTCAATAAGTGTTACTAGTCTAGTCGTAGTTCAATCAGCGGAGTATGTACCATAGTTCATCAAATCACATCACTACGTTTCAGTATAGATAAGTACAAGTAAATAATCAAATCCCATTCCCACCCTGGGAACCCCATGCCTTGGCTGTGTGAACTCACCTTGGTTTGCTCGGTATGTTATTGCTTCTAGGGTTTAATCAAACGTCTAAGTCCATTACACACGACCTAGGATATGTTGCATATGATACGTGGTAAGTGTTTGCATCAAATTAGGGTTTACAAGTCTATAATATCAAGCAATTGTGATCCGTGTGATATTTGTGTATAAATTGATATGATAGTGGTTGTTCGTACATGCGGTATCATTCAGTATAGTATCATATAGTTTCTCATACAGGTTGCTGAACTTGACATCATAAACACACATCATAAACACACAGTCTTTGCTAGTATAAGCAGAGCTCAGGGCATGCAGTGTCACTATAATTCATATCATATATATCAAATCAACAATTCAAACAGTTCATCAACAAACGTCGGATCTTGCATGCATATTAAACTCAGACATCATGTATTAATAAAGGTCGGATCCCTTATGTGATGTGTATATAAAAGTCAGGCATGATTATGCAGTTCAAAGCTCGGATCTAACCCTATGTTAACAAACAATATCACAACCACCTAACTACCCTAGTGGCCGACACCAAACCTCCACCGCCAACCCTCATTGGGCCGCTAGAACCCTTGCCACCGTTTGCCCTTTTTCCCCAATTCAATTTTTCATGCACCAGTTATTCGATGTAAACTGGTAGGTGAAGTTATTTATTTATTTTATTTTTATTGAACATGACAATTCCTCATTCCTTTTTATCACTTCCAATAGCCGACCAAATGTAATCACCTCCATAGGTGATTGGACCATTTTATGACAATTTATTGAAACCATATATTGATCATCATCACATCAGTCAAAATCCCTAATCATTAACATATTCAACCAACATATCTTGAAATAAATCATTAGGTAAAATCATAAGATCATCGATTTGCGAGAGCACTAGTCTGATTGCATTTGACCTAATTATACATGTACCATCAACATGTTTGCACACACACACATATGAAATATCACCTATCACTGACAAACCCACATGGAAACAAGAACTTAATGGCCGACCTTATAATTCCTTGTCTATTTTGGCTGCTCCTTCTAGACATCTCACAACAATTAATGTTAACCAAAAGAGGTTCACATGCAATCCATACTAGTCAAAAGATATTTACCTCAAATAATCGGTTGGAAGGAAAAAGGAGAGTGGGGGGCCTGCCATGCCGTCGCACACACCAATGGTGGGTAGGGTTTTGTCATCTTGTGGGTTGTTGTGTTGTAATTTTGTGAGATATACTCCTGATACGTATGTTTTGTTATAGGACCGAAACACAAGTGGCCCAAGTTAATAGTACACACTCACAACACAAATGGGCTGATCATATATATGCTAGTTGGTACATGAGTGGTCAATTCGTGTAGGCCGAAGATAAGCCAAACAGTCTATATGGTTTGATTAGTGTGGGCCGGATTAGGTTACATGTTTCTAGAGTGTGTTTGCGGCCCCAAAGTGTGCGCATGACCCCGACCCACAATCGATCCACATCATCTACGTTATAGCTAACAAGTGCAAGCAACGGGCATTCAACGCAACGTGTGGTAAAACATAGCGTGAAAAAAATAATAATACCGGATTAAAAGTTATGAGGCTAGGCGACACTAACCTTGAAAATTCGGGTTGTCACATCATCCCCAACTTGAAAGAAATTTCGTCCCGAAATTTGGTACGCACACACCGAGGAAGCTAGGTAAGTTGTATTGTTCACTGATTTTCCTGGGGTGTCACACTGTTTGACTTTCTGCTTAAACATAAAGAACAAGCATGAAAGAAGACTTACAATAGTCCTTGCTATCTTTTCTACAAAGAAGACAAGTCCCAAATCAGTTGAGAGAGCTCCAAAGTAGATAAGAAGGGAGGAAATGAGGAATGAGCAAATGAAACAATGGAGGGCCTTGCTATTTATAGTTGATGCAACTCAACAAGATCACTACACATGTATTGTGTAGCCTCCAAGCTGTCACACCCCGACCACGTAGAACATACAAAACGTGGCGGAAACGTCGGGGAGTGTTGTAACAGAATCATTGTTTCATAACACATGGAAATTTAAATATTGTTTTATTGATTAAATGAACTCGTTGTTCTATTACAATCACATAAGTACAACTATGATCTTCCAAGTTTTAAAGTTGCTAAGGCACGAGTCCATCCTAAATATAGCATGCATCAACAATCATCTCAAGACAGCACCTGAAACATGTGTAAAAATAGGTACGTCAGCATAAAAATGCCTGTGAGATACATAGGTTTTGTGAAAACGGAGTTCATGACTTGAGTTTGAGAAAATGTTTAGTCATGAACCTCGTATTTTTGCTTTGTCTTGTAAATCATTTGAAAAACGATAGGATCAGATGATATGTATAAATAAGAGAATAATGTATGGTTAACTGAATAACCATGTAAAATGAGTTTGTATAAGTTAAGTTTGTTTGAAAAACAATGTTTTAATAAAACGTTTATGGTATATATAAAATATACCTTGGTTTTAAGAAAGTTGAATAAGTAATATATTAAAATATATTTCAGTTCCAATATTGTTAACCCAAGTGTACTAAATAACGCCACGGTATGTAATGCAATGAAAACACTTATATATAAGAAGTACCAGCGGCGTATCTACCATGTTTTCATCACATTACACTCGTTCCGTTATCTAAACACTAACCAAAACCAAATCGTTTGATAGATAGCATATTAAATATACTTTAGTTGTTCAAAATAATAGTTTTCAGTAGTATATTACAAGTATACCTTGGATTTATAAATAACACATTAAACCATGTTTTAGTTTTGTAACTAACATATCAGTATATGCTTTGGATGTGATAAATAACATATTAAACTATGTTTTAGTTATGTAAGTAACATATCACAATACGATTTGGATGATTACAAAATATATGTTGGTTCTGTACAATACCACACATGAGAGTATATCAAACTATACTTTTTGGGAGTATATCAAAATATACTTTAAAGGTGCGATTTAAGAATTCATTCAGACCTGGTGCATCAAACTACACCTTGGAGACTATAAGGATACCACAAAGGAAATCCCTATTTGGATGGAGAAACAAATTGGTTTCAGACATTCCATGACAATAGGAATGGGGTGTCTAGTCCTATAGCGCTATATCATACTACCAATCGGTCTGGTGAACAAAATAAGTACTATTCCAACAATTACTTTTGTAGTCCTTGAGAAATCAGTGTTTAAACCATAGATAGTCATTTAGTTTGTCAAAAGATAAATACTAACATGTATAATCAATTATACTTTGAAATCATGAAAATAACAGATAGGTACACATGCTTCACCCCAAAACAGTTTGGAAAACAGTAAAAGAGGGGTTCAATGTACTCACCTGAGATTGCTTTGGATTCCTTATATAATAACCGGATAATGCTAAAAATCACGGAGTGTCAACGGCACCTAATAGGTAGCTTATGTTAATATACCGGACCAAAATCGGAAGGATCGGACAGTACGCGGGTTCGTAAACCAAACGAGTATGGAGACTCGTGTAATATGGCTTAGCAAAGCCTACATACTAAAATGAAACCTAATCTAAGTGCTTACGGTCCATCACGACCCGTTTAGGTAGCTTACGCTACCCTAACGCGTCGTTCGCATAGAACGCGTTCGGAACGCCTAACATTGCGACCACACGGTATAACCTCGGAAGGTTATAGCTATGGTCACCTAATGTGTTTGGTCGGGTCCTAATGACTGACCAAATGGGTCGGGTTCGAAAGTATAAGCGATGGTTTAAATCGCTTACCTTACGACCCTATATAAGCACTAAACTAAAAGTGACGAGCTAAGCATGTTAGAACATGCTTAACTAAGTTTAGAAACAGGTTTGGCATCAAAACAAACGGCTTTGATGCCCACGAGTAGTTTGGTTACAAAATACGCAAGAATGCGCATTTTGGCCGAAACTACGACTCGTCACTGAGCCTAGATAACGTGGTAATCAGTAGGTATGGTCACTATGGACCATAACCATCGTGATCACGCTCACGTTATGAAGTTCCATGAACTTCACTTTGACCAAAAGCTGGTCAATGCAGAAAGTCAACAAAACGTTGACTTTCGGACTCGAAAAGCGAATAAAAGAGCGAAAGAAGACTTACGGAGGGTCCCCGAGTGCTAATCAAGACCAAATAGCTCAGGTATGAAACAATGGTTTCAACTTAGAGCTCTAAGATCTGATTTTGTGAATTTTACACTAAAGGGGGGGGGTATTTATAGGAAAAGTGGAACCGTTAGGATCGTTTTATCGAATATCGTGCCTTGATCTCGTGCGTACATGTGTCCAAGTGGATAAGTTCAGTGAACTTGACCCTTGGCTCTTCGTTGGGTGAAAAGGCATCGCCCCTTGATCGAACGAAAGGCCAGATTCTGCATTAAATGCAAAATCTTCTGTCAGACATGTTCACGCGGCCCGCCTCATGTTTTGGGCAATCTTTACGCGGGCCGCCTGGCCCCTCTGATCTGCACCACTTGCAGAATTTACACTTTTGGTCCCTGTTGCGTGTTTAAGCTATTTCCAGCCCTTCTAAGACCTGTAAAGTCATCTTTAAGGCCCTAAAATGATGCCTAAACATTGTGGACATGAAACATGCCCAAAAATATGTCGGATGTCGGTTCGTTTGGCCGTACGATCGCGATGTTCGCTTAATTACGACGGAATGCGCATAAGCGTGAAAGACGATCCAAATGACGCGACGAATGGATTTTTCTCATGCCAAACACTAAGGCATAATATTAGGATGCTTACATAAATTTTTGGATGTCCGGATGTATTCAGAACGTGAGTTATGCGCGAAAGTGCAAACTTATGCACTTTTTAACACTTTTAGTCCCTGAATGATCCAAAAGTTTGTTTTAGCATACCAAACCCCTCAAGCCTATTTCTAAGCTATGTAAAGGATATATATGGTATGTTTAACTTATGGACATGTTCCGGAATGTTCGTTACAGTTCAAATTGGCATACTTTCGCAGTTTGTCAAGTTTAGTCCCTGTAAGCGAATTAACTTGTTTTTGCCATACCAAAGCCTTCAAAACTTATTTCTAAGTTATGTAAAGGTTATTTAAGGTATGTTAAGTGTATGATGGTCTCCCGGAGTATTTGTCGCATTAAACTGAGTACGTTTATGCACCAGTTTGCGTATAATTCTCCAGAAAGCGTTGTAGAGTATGAAATTGAACAAGAATTGATATGTGCAAAGCATACACATATTTATACAAATCCCAAGTATGAAATACAATATTTCCTTGGTTTGGCATTTGTTTGATGGTTGAAGTGACACAGGTGTCACAGTCTCCCCTACTTTAGGAAATTTCGTCCCGAAATTTAATTCTAGAGGAAACTCGTGAGGACAGCTGTGAAGGTTTCGCCTTATAATAGATCCATTGAACCCTTAGGTAAAACCCTGGGCCATGTTAGGATTCTTAGCGAATTTGTTAACCCTCAGAGTGAATTCCTTGAAATAATAAAACATGAAATTTTGAACTACTGATTGACGAACGTTTCTTATGAAGGCTTATCATAGGAAAACTTGGTGTGTGATTGAGATCAGAATTGGGGGAGTGTGAGAATAAATGACATTGGTCGAGGTCCGAGACTTCTCCCGTATCATTATTCTTGTCACTATGTCTTAACACATGATGAAACTTCCTGTGGTTCCTGTGCACTGAATTCCATAATTATGTAGGCCTCCATAATTACGTAATTCCTTGCACAGTCCGCACAGTCCATTTCATAATCCGTAGGAAAAATTTCTTGAATAAATATGAAGCGATTTGACTAGACCACCAAAGGATCCTTTTAATTCGATCAACGAACGATCTTTTTAACTAGATCAACACATGATCTTCTTAACTAGACCGTCGTACGATCTCTTTAAACAGACCGCTTAAGGGATCATTTTTTTTATATCATCACATGATATTTCTAATCAGATTTTCAAAATCAATCTGTTTAAGCAGACCTTTCAAGAGGTCCAATTATAGAACAATACTTTATAACCCGAGTGACTTAACTACACTGTTGAAATCCATTGAGGGTTTAAGATAGTATCTTTGGATATCCCATTATGAATCTCTCGTATGAAGATATGAAAGATTCTATGAGGATTTGGATGGATCACATACAACCACAAAACATGTAAGAAAATACATAAGCACAAATTTAGTTAACTTGATTCTTTATTTTGTTATCCTTAGGTATGGATATTAAGGCACACTAGGAATCCAACCTATGGATTTCATTTGGCACTTTAACGATTTATGAAGATCTATCTTTAAAGATAGAGGGATTCTCAATAAGTGTTTGACTTTGTTTCTTAAAAGAAACGAGAGTTTAAGGTTCTTGGGGAGATCACAAGTGATCATAATATGACAGAACCATACGAGTAGTTTGTTTTTGGGTTGACATCATAAAGTTGCATCAAGCATTCACACAAACGCATAAATTTTGCATAAATAAAAACAACAAATCTTTATTTATGTAGCAACGGATTTGTCTTGAAGTGTCAAAAGATAGCAACTAAGGAAATACAAAACACTAATTGTTCACTGCTGCCTCATTGTTCATGTTTGCCTCATTGATGTTGAACACTCGTCCACGCCCTGGAGGTATGTTAACAAGCCTTGGGCAATTGTTTCTGTAGTGGGTAAGGTCACCACAGTTATAACATGACCCTGGAGGGAACCGTGCTTGAACAGCAGCAGGGTTTGCAGCAGTTTGATTTGCATAACGACAAACATTGATCAAATGTCCCAACCGCCCACAGTGGGTACATTTGTGACACTGCTCTTGCTCTAGATGATGACGGTTGCATTTGTTGCACAACGGTGCAGTACCAACATAGTTTTGTCTTTTACGAGGTTGTGTTGGCTGGTTTGGTGCAACTTGTTTGTCTTGAGCAGTTACAGCGTAGCTTTGAGAGGCTTTGCGCTTTTCCTTCTTGGACACCTCAGCACTTTCTTCCTTTGGTTCCACATGAGCAGTCTTGTCAGATGGTCTTAAGTCGCCCTTCCGAAACAGCTTGCGCTTCCTGATTTGGGATTCAGTCAGAGTGGCAGCCAATTCAATGGCTTGTCTGACAGTAGTAGGGTTGCTGCCAGTAACGATGTCCTGAACTACGTCAGGAAGCCCATCAATGTATTTCTCAATCGCCTTATCCAGCGGCGTAACCATAGTAGGGCATAACAAGCTCAATTCCTCATAGCGATCAGTATAGGCTCGATGTTCCCCACTGTCTTGCTTTAAATCATCAAATTCCCTTTCTAGAGCCCTAAGCTCATGACGAGGACAGAACTCCTTCATCATAAGAGCCCTAAGCTCGGCCCAAGTCTGTGGTAATGCAACCTCTGCACCACGGTCTCTCATAACCCCATTCCACCACGTAAGAGCCCTCTTCTGAAACACACTCGAAGAAAACTCGACCTTGCGATTTTCAGGACACTGAACGTGACGGAAAGTGTTCTCAATGCTCTCGAACCATTGAAGAAGACCAGTTGCTCCCTCAGAACCATTGAACTTGAGCGGTTTAGCTGAGTTAAAAATCTTGAAATTGCATGGAGCATTGTTGTTGTTGATGGCTTGAGTTATTTGAGCATAAAGAATTGGGAAGGCAGCAGCCATTTGTTGCGCGATGATTTCCGCCAGTTCGGCATTCGCCATCTGATTGTCGCGCCGAGGAGGCATTCTAAAAGAGGAAACATGAGAGGAAACGAGTGAGAGAATTAGACGAAAAGAATGAGATGGAACAAATCTGATGAAAGCAAGGATAGTGGCCGTCTGTCTGTTACTACAAAGCAACACACGACCTGGTGATTAATCAAAGCAAATAGGTCAAAAAAAAATAATGTATCGCGAAGACATGCTCGCCTATAAGTGGACACTCACCCCAAGAGTTCCCAGGTAAGAGTGACTGGTCCGATTATGTGGATTTGTACGAACACTCTAGCCTTAGACAGAAAACTCAGGTTACAGGCATCCACTCTTCCGGATTGCACGTGTTCACATTATTTAGACCAACTTTGACGAGAGTTTTGAAACTCAAAGGGGTTCAAAACCTTATAATAGAGGGTTCAAAACCTAGTAATCAATCATCCTAGAACAGATGATTAGTTTTCAAAGCGGTTTTGAAATTTATGTTCTTGTTGCGGTCGTCGCCTAAGGGTAGGTGACAATATTGTTTTATGACTAAACGCAAGTAAACTCGCATTAGGGTCCTAGGAAGGTTATAGACTAGGTCAAAGCATTACTAATAACCTAATTCCCTATAACCATGAGCTCTGATACCAACTTTTCTGTCACACCCCGACCACGTAGAACATACAAAACGTGGCGGAAACGTCGGGGAGTGTTGTAACAGAATCATTGTTTCATAACACATGGAAATTTAAATATTGTTTTATTGATTAAATGAACTCGTTGTTCTATTACAATCACATAAGTACAACTATGATCTTCCAAGTTTTAAAGTTGCTAAGGCACGAGTCCATCCTAAATATAGCATGCATCAACAATCATCTCAAGACAGCACCTGAAACATGTGTAAAAATAGGTACGTCAGCATAAAAATGCCTGTGAGATACATAGGTTTTGTGAAAACGGAGTTCATGACTTGAGTTTGAGAAAATGTTTAGTCATGAACCTCGTATTTTTGCTTTGTCTTGTAAATCATTTGAAAAACGATAGGATCAGATGATATGTATAAATAAGAGAATAATGTATGGTTAACTGAATAACCATGTAAAATGAGTTTGTATAAGTTAAGTTTGTTTGAAAAACAATGTTTTAATAAAACGTTTATGGTATATATAAAATATACCTTGGTTTTAAGAAAGTTGAATAAGTAATATATTAAAATATATTTCAGTTCCAATATTGTTAACCCAAGTGTACTAAATAACGCCACGGTATGTAATGCAATGAAAACACTTATATATAAGAAGTACCAGCGGCGTATCTACCATGTTTTCATCACATTACACTCGTTCCGTTATCTAAACACTAACCAAAACCAAATCGTTTGATAGATAGCATATTAAATATACTTTAGTTGTTCAAAATAATAGTTTTCAGTAGTATATTACAAGTATACCTTGGATTTATAAATAACACATTAAACCATGTTTTAGTTTTGTAACTAACATATCAGTATATGCTTTGGATGTGATAAATAACATATTAAACTATGTTTTAGTTATGTAAGTAACATATCACAATACGATTTGGATGATTACAAAATATATGTTGGTTCTGTACAATACCACACATGAGAGTATATCAAACTATACTTTTTGGGAGTATATCAAAATATACTTTAAAGGTGCGATTTAAGAATTCATTCAGACCTGGTGCATCAAACTACACCTTAGAGACTATAAGGATACCACAAAGGAAATCCCTATTTGGATGGAGAAACAAATTGGTTTCAGACATTCCATGACAATAGGAATGGGGTGTCTAGTCCTATAGCGCTATATCATACTACCAATCGGTCTGGTGAACAAAATAAGTACTATTCCAACAATTACTTTTGTAGTCCTTGAGAAATCAGTGTTTAAACCATAGATAGTCATTTAGTTTGTCAAAAGATAAATACTAACATGTATAATCAATTATACTTTGAAATCATGAAAATAACAGATAGGTACACATGCTTCACCCCAAAACAGTTTGGAAAACAGTAAAAGAGGGGTTCAATGTACTCACCTGAGATTGCTTTGGATTCCTTATATAATAACCGGATAATGCTAAAAATCACGGAGTGTCAACGGCACCTAATAGGTAGCTTATGTTAATATACCGGACCAAAATCGGAAGGATCGGACAGTACGCGGGTTCGTAAACCAAACGAGTATGGAGACTCGTGTAATATGGCTTAGCAAAGCCTACATACTAAAATGAAACCTAATCTAAGTGCTTACGGTCCATCACGACCCGTTTAGGTAGCTTACGCTACCCTAACGCGTCGTTCGCATAGAACGCGTTCGGAACGCCTAACATTGCGACCACACGGTATAACCTCGGAAGGTTATAGCTATGGTCACCTAATGTGTTTGGTCGGGTCCTAATGACTGACCAAATGGGTCGGGTTCGAAAGTATAAGCGATGGTTTAAATCGCTTACCTTACGACCCTATATAAGCACTAAACTAAAAGTGACGAGCTAAGCATGTTAGAACATGCTTAACTAAGTTTAGAAACAGGTTTGGCATCAAAACAAACGGCTTTGATGCCCACGAGTAGTTTGGTTACAAAATACGCAAGAATGCGCATTTTGGCCGAAACTACGACTCGTCACTGAGCCTAGATAACGTGGTAATCAGTAGGTATGGTCACTATGGACCATAACCATCGTGATCACGCTCACGTTATGAAGTTCCATGAACTTCACTTTGACCAAAAGCTGGTCAATGCAGAAAGTCAACAAAACGTTGACTTTCGGACTCGAAAAGCGAATAAAAGAGCGAAAGAAGACTTACGGAGGGTCCCCGAGTGCTAATCAAGACCAAATAGCTCAGGTATGAAACAATGGTTTCAACTTAGAGCTCTAAGATCTGATTTTGTGAATTTTACACTAAAGGGGGGGGGGGTATTTATAGGAAAAGTGGAACCGTTAGGATCGTTTTATCGAATATCGTGCCTTGATCTCGTGCGTACATGTGTCCAAGTGGATAAGTTCAGTGAACTTGACCCTTGGCTCTTCGTTGGGTGAAAAGGCATCGCCCCTTGATCGAACGAAAGGCCAGATTCTGCATTAAATGCAAAATCTTCTGTCAGACATGTTCACGCGGCCCGCCTCATGTTTTGGGCAATCTTTACGCGGGCCGCCTGGCCCCTCTGATCTGCACCACTTGCAGAATTTACACTTTTGGTCCCTGTTGCGTGTTTAAGCTATTTCCAGCCCTTCTAAGACCTGTAAAGTCATCTTTAAGGCCCTAAAATGATGCCTAAACATTGTGGACATGAAACATGCCCAAAAATATGTCGGATGTCGGTTCGTTTGGCCGTACGATCGCGATGTTCGCTTAATTACGACGGAATGCGCATAAGCGTGAAAGACGATCCAAATGACGCGACGAATGGATTTTTCTCATGCCAAACACTAAGGCATAATATTAGGATGCTTACATAAATTTTTGGATGTCCGGATGTATTCAGAACGTGAGTTATGCGCGAAAGTGCAAACTTATGCACTTTTTAACACTTTTAGTCCCTGAATGATCCAAAAGTTTGTTTTAGCATACCAAACCCCTCAAGCCTATTTCTAAGCTATGTAAAGGATATATATGGTATGTTTAACTTATGGACATGTTCCGGAATGTTCGTTACAGTTCAAATTGGCATACTTTCGCAGTTTGTCAAGTTTAGTCCCTGTAAGCGAATTAACTTGTTTTTGCCATACCAAAGCCTTCAAAACTTATTTCTAAGTTATGTAAAGGTTATTTAAGGTATGTTAAGTGTATGATGGTCTCCCGGAGTATTTGTCGCATTAAACTGAGTACGTTTATGCACCAGTTTGCGTATAATTCTCCAGAAAGCGTTGTAGAGTATGAAATTGAACAAGAATTGATATGTGCAAAGCATACACATATTTATACAAATCCCAAGTATGAAATACAATATTTCCTTGGTTTGGCATTTGTTTGATGGTTGAAGTGACACAGGTGTCACACAAGCAATAATCTCATCCATACACTTGTTAGGAGCAGGTGCAAAGCCTTGGAGAGGTGGTAACTTGGTTACCACACAAAGAAATTGCAAGATTGGCCCCTGAATTTACAAACTGATGCTGAAAACACACTTTCTGCCCAGATGTGATGCTCGCGTAGCGCTTCGGCATAGGCAGTAGGTGCTCGCGCTACGCTACCATGTATCAGGTTCAGCAAAGTTTCAAAAATGGCAGAAATGGTCCCTGCACGTGTTTAAAGCCTTTTTCGATGCGTTTAAACCCCGTTAACCTCATTTCAAGGCTCTAAAATGAAGTTAAAGTATAGGGGACTCAAAACATGCTCAAAAACATCTCGGATGTCGGTTTGTTTGATCGTAAAATTGCGTTGTTCGGTTAATTACGACGGAAGTCGTAACGAACGCAAAACCGATCCAAATTAAGCGACGAATGGAATTTTTGCATGGCGATCACTAAAATAAAAATATTTTAGTGTGTACAAAAATTTTGGATGTCCAGATGTGTCCAGAACGTAAGATACGCGCGAAAATGCAAACTTACGCCGTTTTTTGACACTTTTAGTCCCTGTAAGATCATATAAGCATGTTTTCGCACACCGAACCTATCAAAGCTTATTTCTAAGCCATTTTTAGGTTATATATGGTATGTTTAACTTATGATCAAGTTCCGGACTGTTCGACACCATACGAATCGGTATAGTTTCGCAGTTTGACATAAATAGTCCCTGCGATCGAATAAACTTGATTTCGGCATACCAAACCATCCAAAACTTATTTCTAAGTTATGTAAAGGTTATTTAAGGTATGTTAAGCCTATGTCACTATTCCGGAGTGTTTGTTGCATTAAACTGGTTATATTTACGCATCAGATCGCGTATAACCTTCCAGAAAGCGATTTAGAGCTTGAAATCGAACGAGAATTGATATGTGTAAACGATACACATATTTATACAAATTCCAAGTATGAAATACAATATTTCATTGATTTGGTATTTGTTCGATGGTCTTGGAGGCACAGATGTCACAGTACTGTGACACCTGTGTCACCACGAACACCAAACAAATGCCAAACCTATGAAACATTGTGTTTCATACTGGGGATTTGTATAAATATGTGTATCTTTTACACATATCAATTCTTGTTCAATTCCGAGCTTTAAATCGCTTTTTGGAAAGTTATACGCGCACTGATGCGTAAAAGTAATCAGTTTAACGCGACAAACACTCCGGAATAGTGAAATAGGCTTAACATACCTTAAATGACCTTTACATAACTTAGAAATAAGTTTTGGAAGGTTTGGTATGGCAAAAACAAGTTTATTCGGTCGCAGGGACTATTTGCGTCAAACTGCGAAACTATACCGATTCGTAAGGTAACGAATAGTCCGGAACTTGATCATAAGTTAAACATACCATATATAACCTAATCATAGCTTAGAAACAAGCTTTGAGTGGTTCGGTGTGCGAAAACATGCTTATGTGATCTTTCAGGGACTAAAAGTGTCAAAACGGCGTAAGTTTGCATTTTCGTGCATATCTTACGTTCTGACCACATCTGTACATCCAAAATTTTTGTACACGCTAAAATATTTTTATTTTAGTGATCGCCATGCAAAAATTCCATTCGTCGCTTAATTTGGATCGATTTTGCGTTCGTTACGACTTCCGTCGTAATTAACCGAACAACGCGATTGTACGACCAAACGAACCGACATCCGAGATATTTTTGAGCATGTTTTGAGTCCCCTATGCTTTAACTTCATTTTAGAGCCTTGAAATGAGGTTAACGGGGTTTAAACGCATCGAAAAAGGCTTTAAACACGTGCAGGGACCATTTCTGTCATTTTTGAAACTTTGCTGAACCTGATACATGGTAGCGTAGCGCGAGCACCTCCTGCCTATGCCGTCGCGCTACGCGAGCATCACATCTGGGCAGAAAGTCTGTTTTCAGCAACAGTTTGCAAATTCAGGGGTTGTTTTTGTAAATTCTTGGTGTGTTGAGCAAGTTATGTGCTCTCCAAGTAATACCAGCTGTCCCTAACAGATGTATGGTTCTGATTCATTGCTTAATGGCTAATCAAACCACTTGTAATGATCTTGTTCATCATCAACAACTATAAATAGCTTGGCCAACTTCCTCATTCTTTGCTCATTTCCTTCTCTTCACCTCTCTAATCTGATTTGGGAGCTTTCTAATCTGCTTGGAACTTTATTCTTTGTAGAAAAGATAGCTAGGACCCTTTGTAAGTCTTCTTTCATGCTTGTTCTTTATGTTTAAGCAGAAAGTCAAACAGTTTGGCCAACAGTTTGACTTTCGGTTTTGACCATCAATTGGTCAAGTCAAAGTTCAATTGAACTTTGAAACGTGAATGTAATCACGATAGTTATAATCCTTCGTGATTATAGCCGCTGATTACCACGTTAACTAGTTGTAGTGTCGAGTCAAAGTTTCGGTCAAAATGCGTTTTAGCACGCATTTTGCAACGGAACTACTTTAGGGTATCAAAACACTTTGTTTTGATACCAAATCAGTAGGTTAAACATGTTTTGACATGTCTAACTCGACACTATTAGTTTGTGCTTGTTTAGGGTCGTAAGGTAAGCGGTCTAAACAACCGCTTATACTTCCGAACCCGACCCGTTTGGTCGATCTTTAGGATCCGACCAAGCTTAGTTAGTGATCATAGTTGTATAGGGAATAACCACTGAGGTTATACCTTATGATCACATAGGATTGGTTAGTCGTATGCTAGTTAGCTTGTATGCCCATAGGAAATGACCAAAATGCCCTTTTGAAGCTAAAATCCATATTTTGATTATGTGAACATATTTTTGACATATAATCTGAATTAGTAACATGTTTAGGGACAATTGGGCATGTAAGACTTGACATAGCACATAGTTAACCATCCGAACATAAGTTTTACGCAAACGACGCATTATAGTGGCTTATACTACCATAATGTGTCGAAACGGGTCAAAAGCACTTAGGTAGACTTCCAAATCAGAATGTTAGCTCTATTAAATCATGCCATATGAGTTGCAATACTCATTTGATTTATAGAACTTCATTCTATCCTACCTCCCGACTTAGGATCCGATTGTACCATTTTTATACATTCACCCAGCCGATTGGTAGTATGATATAGCGCTATAGGACTAGACACCCCATTCCTGTTGTATGGAATGTCAGAAACCAAATTTAAACCAAATAGAAATTGCCTTCGTGGTATTTCTATAGTCTCCAAAGTGTAGTTTGATACACTAAGGCTTTGTTGAATACCAAATCACACTCTCTTTGTATATGTTGATATACTACAAAGTACAGTTTGATGTGCTCTCAAATGTGATATACCAAAGTATATTTTGATATACTAAGTACAAAATCCAACATATGTTTTAACATACTTTGTTATTTTAAACTAAAGTATATTTTGATATACTATCCAAAGCATAGTTTGATATGCTACTATTTTCCAAAGTATAGTTTGATATACTACCTACTTTGTTATTTTAAACTAAAGTATATTTTGATATACTATCCAAAGCATAGTTTGATATGCTACTATTTTCCAAAGTATAGTTTGATATACTACCTACTTTGTTATTTTAAACTAAAGTATATTTTGATATACTATCCAAAGCATAGTTTGATATGCTACTATTTTCCAAAGTATAGTTTGATATACTACCTACTTTGTTATTTTAAACTAAAGTATATCTTGATATACTATCTAAAGCATAGTTGATATGCTACTTTTAAACCAAAGCATAGTTGATATGCTATTTTCAAACCAAAGTATAATTTGATATACTACCAATACTTTTATTCTTAAACCAAAGTATACTTGAGATATACTACCAAAACTATTATTTTAATTACTAAAGTATATTTTGATATACTATCCATTTAACTATTTCAAAACTAAAGTATACTTTGATATACTATTTATACAAACTTTTCAAAACCAAAGTATATTTTTGTCTATACTATAAACCCGTTTTCCAAAACGACACGTTTTCAGAAACAAAACTTTTGCATTAGATTCATGGCTATTTTGAAAACATAAAACCTTTTCTCGTATTATCTAAAGCCATGAATCTAATACACAAAAACCTATGTTACTCACAGGCATTTTTATGCTGACGTACCATATTTTCATATATGTTTCAGGTACTGCTATGTGATGATTGTTGATGCACGCTACATATAGGATGGACTTGTGCCTTAGTGACTTAAAACTGAGAAACTATTATTTGTAGTATTCTAAATTGTACCAAAACATTGAACTCAATAATTCAATAAAACAAAACTATTTGATCCATGGTTGTGAAACAATGATTCTTTTACAACACTCCCCGACGTTTCCGCCACGATTTGTTGTTTTACGTGGTCGGGGTGTGACAGAAAAGTTGGTATCAGAGCCAATGGTTATAGGGAATTAGGTTATTAGTAATGCTTTGACCTAGACTATAACCTTCCTAGGACCCTAACACAAGTTATCTTGTGTTTAGTCTTAAAACAATACACTTCACCTATCCTTAGGTGATAACCACAACGAGAACACAATAACGAATCCGCTTCGAAAATTAATCATCTATCCTTGGATGATTGATTATTAGGTTTTGAACCCTTTGTTATAAGGTTTTGAACCCTTCCAGTTTGATTCATCTTTAGCTTTGTGCCTTTTGAGTTTTCAAAATCCCGTCAAAGTTTGGGTCTAAATAATGTGAACACATGCAAACTGGAAGAGTGAATGCCTGTACCCTGAGTTTTCTGTCTAAGGCTAGAGTGTTCGTACAAATCCGCAGTATCGGACCAGTCACTCTTACCTGGGAACTCTTGGGGTGAGTGTTCACTTATAGGCGAGCATGTCTTCAGTGATACATTATGTTGACCCATTTACTTTGATTTGTCACAGTGTCGTTTGTTTGTTTTAAGTAACGAACAAATGGTCACAATCCTTATGCTTTGTCGATATTCTTAACATCTAGTTTTGAATATCCAATGACATCTCACTTGTTTCTCCCTCATGTTTCTTTGCTCTTTTAGAATATGCCTCCTCGACGTGATCAAGCTCAGGATGCCGCTTTGGCAGCCTTAATCGCTCAGCAATTCGCTGCTGTACTCCCGAACCTTATCGCCCAGATAAATCAGGCAAACAATAACAATAACAATGTTCAGTGCACCTTTAAAACATTCAACTCAGCTAAGCCACTCACATTTACTGGGTCTGAAGGGGCCACAGGGCTCCTACAGTGGTTTGAGAGTCTCGAAAGCACGTTTCGTCATGTGCAATGCCCAAACGAGCGAAAAGTTGAGTTCGCGTCAAGTGTGTTCCAGAAAAGAGCACTCACATGATGGAACGGCATAATGAGGGATCGAGGTGCCGATGTAGCAATGGCACAAACCTGGGAAGAGCTTCGGGCTCTAATGATGAAGGAATTCTGTCCTCGTCATGAGCTTAGGGCTTTGGAACGGGAATTCGATGATCTCCAACAAGACAACGGTGAACATCGAGCCTACACTGATCGTTACGAGGAATTGAGTCTGTTATGTCCTACCATGGTTACGCCCTTGGATAAGGCGATTGAAAGATACATCGATGGTCTTCCTGACCCAGTTCAGGATATTGTTACTGGTAGCAACCCTACTACCGTCAGACAAGCCATTGAACTATCTGCTACCCTGACTGAGTCTCAAATCAGGAAGGGTAAGCTTTTCCGAAAAGGCGATCCGAAACCATCTGACAAGTCAGCACCAGAAAAACCAAAGGATAAACAGACCGAGTCCTCTAAGAAGTCGAAGAAGCGTAAGGCTTCACAAAACTTCGCAGTAGTCGCTCAGAATGATCAGGTTGCACCAAATCAACCAGCACAGCCTCGTGCTAGGAAGAACTATGTTGGTACTGCACCCTTGTGCAACAAATGCAACTGTCATCATGTGAATCAGACACCGTGTCAGAAGTGTACCCACTGTGGGCGTTTGGGACACTTGGTCAATACATGTCGCCATGTTATCCAAAACCAAAATGCTGCAAATCCTGCTGCTGTTCAAGCACAATTTCCACCTGGATCGTGCTATAACTGTGGTGATCTTACTCACTACCGGAACAATTGCCCAAGACTTGCTAATGCAAATCCAGCACGCGGACGAGTATTTAACATAAACGAGGCAAACGCGAACGACAATGCAGCAGTGAACAATTAGTCTTTTGTATTTCCTTTGCTTGTTATCTTTTGACATTTGAGACAATTCAATTATTATAAATAAAATGGTTGTTCCAATTTTATTTCCAAAACTGATACGATTGTGTGTGTGTTGACATACCCCTACAATATCAACACCAAAGAACCATGTTCATTCCAGAACAAACTACTCGTGTGGTTCCTTCATTCTATGATCATTTGTGATCTCCCCAAAAATCCTAAGTACTAGTTTCTTTTAAGAAACAAAGTACAGGTGCAATTCTTAATCAGATACTTGAAGTACCATTTCAAATCTTTGATTTGATAAAGGTGCTATCGTAAGTCCTTAATTGGATTCTTTATGTGTCCCAATACGAATACTATAACACGACAGAAACAAATTCCAAATCCTTATAAGATCTTCCTATCTTCATAGTTAGATTCTTGAGGATGTCTTAAGTACTAATTGAAGTCCGTGATTGGATTTCTGGTGTACTTCAAATGCATTAATTCATATTAACGATCGAGCTAGTAACTAAATTCACGAATACACAATTTGGTGATTTTGTGTTTATGTGTAACTCCAAAGCTCGTTATCTAAGTCCTGGTGGAATCTTTCGTATTTTCATATGTTAGATTCTCAGAAGGATACTCAAAGTACTGTCTTAAATCCTTAAGGGGCTTCTATGCAAATAGTAAGAACCTTGGATTCCAAAGTGCTGTATCGAAACGATTATTTGGTTCCGAGTTATAAAGATCCCTTAAATGGTCTATTTAAAGAGATCATACGACGATTTAGATAAGGAGATCATGTGTTGATCTAGTTAAAAAGATCGTTCGTTGATTTAATTAAAAAGATCTTTTGGTGATCTAGTCAAGTCATTTCATGGTTATTCGATTGATTTTACCCTACACATTATGAGATGAACTGTGCGGACTGTGCAAGGAATTACGTAATTATGGATGCATACGTAATTATGGAATTCAGTGCACAGAAACCACAGCCAGTTTTGTCATGTGTTAAGACCTATAGTGATAAGAATAACGAGACGGGAACAATGTAAAAAGGGCATGGTGGATACGCCGCTGGTACTTCCTATATATAAGTGTTCCTTATTACATTGCGAAAGTAGCGTTATTTAAATTACTAGAAGTCCTGGACCTTGACCAATGTCATTTATTTTGCGATCTCCAATTTCGAGCACACACAAGTTTCCTATAATAGTCTTCATAGGAAACATTCTCCTATCCGTTGTTCGAAACCCCATGTTTTTGTTACTGCAACAAGGACATTCTGGCAGTTATCAGATTCGCTAAGAATCCAAACGTAACCTAGAGTTTACTTTGGGAAACGGAGGATTCATTCAAAAGCGAAACAATCACAGTTGTCTTCACAAGTTTCCTCTAGAATTAAATTTCGGGACGAAATTTCCTAAAGTAGGGGAGACTGTGACACCTGTGTCACCACGAACACCAAACAAATGCCAAACCTATGAAACATTGTGTTTGATACTGGGGATTTGTATAAATATGTGTATCTTTTACACATATCAATTCTTGTTCAATTCCGAGCTTTAAATCGCTTTCTGGAAAGTTATACGCGCACTGATGCGTAAAAGTAATCAGTTTAACGCGACAAACACTCCGGAATAGTGAAATAGGCTTAACATACCTTAAATGACCTTTACATAACTTAGAAATAAGTTTTGGAAGGTTTGGTATGGCAAAAACAAGTTTATTCGGTCGCAGGGACTATTTGCGTCAAACTGCGAAACTATACCGATTCGTAAGGTAACGAATAGTCCGGAACTTGATCATAAGTTAAACATACCATATATAACCTAATCATAGCTTAGAAACAAGCTTTGAGTGGTTCGGTGTACGAAAACATGCTTATGTGATCTTTCAGGGACTAAAAGTGTCAAAAACGGCGTAAGTTTGCATTTTCGCGCATATCTTACGTTCTGACCACATCTGGACATCCAAAATTTTTGTACACACTAAAATATTTTTATTTTAGTGATCGCCATGCAAAAATTCCATTCGTCGCTTAATTTGGATCGATTTTGCGTTCGTTACGACTTCCGTCGTAATTAACCGAACAACGCGATTGTACGACCAAACGAACCGACATCCGAGATATTTTTGAGCATGTTTTGAGTCCCCTATGCTTTAACTTCATTTTAGAGCCTTGAAATGAGGTTAACGGGGTTTAAACGCATCGAAAAAGGCTTTAAACACGTGCAGGGACCATTTCTGTCATTTTTGAAACTTTGCTGAACCTGATACATGGTAGCGTAGCGCGAGCACCTCCTGCCTATGCCGTCGCGCTACGCGAGCATCACATCTGGGCAGAAAGTCTGTTTTCAGCAACAGTTTGCAAATTCAGGGGTTGTTTTGGTAAATTCCTTGTGTGTTGAGCAAGTTATGTGCTCTCCAAGTAATACCAGCTGTCCCTAACACATGTATGGTTGTGATTCATTGCTTAATGGCTAATCAAACCACTTGTAATGATCTTGTTCATCATCAACAACTATAAATAGCTTGGCCAACTTCCTCATTCTTTGCTTATTTCCTTCTCTTCACCTCTCTAATCTGATTTGGGAGCTTTCTAATCTGCTTGGAACTTTATTCTTTGTAGAAAAGATAGCTAGGACCCTTTGTAAGTCTTCTTTCATGCTTGTTCTTTATGTTTAAGCAGAAAGTCAAACAGTTTGGCCAACAGTTTAACTTTCGGTTTTGACCATCAATTGGTCAAGTCAAAGTTCAATTGAACTTTGAAACGTGATTGTAATCACGATAGTTATAATCCTTCGTGATTATAGCCGCTGATTACCACGTTAACTAGTTGTAGTGTCGAGTCAAAGTTTCGATCAAAATGCGTTTTAGCACGCATTTTGCAACGGAACTACTTTAGGGTATCAAAACACTTTGTTTTGATACCAAATCAGTAGGTTAAACATGTTTTGACATGTCTAACTCGACACTATTAGTTTGTGCTTGTTTAGGGTCGCAAGGTAAGCGGTCTAAACAACCGCTTATACTTCCGAACCCGACCCGTTTGTTCGATCTTTAGGATCCGACCAAGCTTAGTTAGTGATCATAGTTGTATAGGGAATAACCACTGAGGTTATACCTTATGATCACATAGGATTGGTTAGTCGTATGCTAGTTAGCTTGTATGCCCATAGGAAATGACCAAAATGCCCTTTTGAAGCTAAAATCCATATTTTGATTATGTGAACATATTTTTGACATATAATCTGAATTAGTAACATGTTTAGGGATAATTGGGCATGTAAGACTTGACATAGCACATAGTTAACCATCCGAACATAAGTTTTACGCAAACGACGCATTATAGTGGCTTATACTACCATAATGTGTCGAAACGGGTTAAAAGCACTTAGGTAGACTTCCAAATCAGAATGTTAGCTCTATTAAATCATGCCATATGAGTTGCAATACTCATTTGATTTATAGAACTTCATTCTATCCTACCTCCCGACTTAGGATCCGATTGTTTAACACAGTGATCCATACTAGGTGCCACTTGATTCCTTGGTTTCCCGAGCTTTGTTAGGACACTTAATCAAGGATACTTGCAATCTCAAGTGAGTACATAGTCCCCTCTTTTACTGTTTTCAATTGTTTTGGGGTGAAACATGTATGCCTGTCTGTTATTTTCCTGATTTTAAACTATATGATTACACATGCTTAATACATATTCTTTTGACAAATTAAACAATTACCTATGGTTTAAACACTGATTTTCCAAAACTTAATAAACAAATTGTTGGATTGTACCATTTTTATACATTCACCCAGCCGATTGGTAGTATGATATAGCGCTATAGGACTAGACACCCCATTCCTGTTGTATGGAATGTCAGAAACCAAATTTAAACCAAATAGAAATTGCCTTCGTGGTATTTCTATAGTCTCCAAAGTGTAGTTTGATACACTAAGGCTTTGTTGAATACCAAATCACACTCTCTTTGTATATGTTGATATACTACAAAGTACAGTTTGATGTGCTCTCAAATGTGATATACCAAAGTATATTTTGATATACTAAGTACAAAATCCAACATATGTTTTAACATACTTTGTTATTTTAAACTAAAGTATATTTTGATATACTATCCAAAGCATAGTTTGATATGCTACTATTTTCCAAAGTATAGTTTGATATACTACCTACTTTGTTATTTTAAACTAAAGTATATTTTGATATACTATCCAAAGCATAGTTTGATATGCTACTATTTTCCAAAGTATAGTTTGATATACTACCTACTTTGTTATTTTAAACTAAAGTATATTTTGATATACTATCCAAAGCATAGTTTGATATGCTACTATTTTCCAAAGTATAGTTTGATATACTACCTACTTTGTTATTTTAAACTAAAGTATATCTTGATATACTATCTAAAGCATAGTTGATATGCTACTTTTAAACCAAAGCATAGTTGATATGCTATTTTCAAACCAAAGTATAATTTGATATACTACCAATACTTTTATTCTTAAACCAAAGTATACTTGAGATATACTACCAAAACTATTATTTTAATTACTAAAGTATATTTTGATATACTATCCATTTAACTATTTTAAAACTAAAGTATACTTTGATATACTATTTATACAAACTTTTCAAAACCAAAGTATATTTTTGTCTATACTATAAACCCGTTTTCCAAAACGACACGTTTTCAGAAACAAAACTTTTGCATTAGATTCATGGCTATTTTGAAAACATAAAACCTTTTCTCGTATTATCTAAAGCCATGAATCTAATACACAAAAACCTATGTTACTCACAGGCATTTTTATGCTGACGTACCATATTTTCATATATGTTTCAGGTACTGCTATGTGATGATTGTTGATGCACGCTACATATAGGATGGACTTGTGCCTTAGTGACTTAAAACTGAGAAACTATTATTTGTATTATTCTAAATTGTACCAAAACATTGAACTCAATAATTCAATAAAACAAAACTATTTGATCCATGGTTGTGAAACAATGATTCTGTTACAACACTCCCCGACGTTTCCGCCACGATTTGTTGTTTTACGTGGTCGGGGTGTGACAGAAAAATGTTTTGTTTTATTGAATTATTATGTGATGTACATTGTCTTTAAATCAAAACAAACAAACTACATATTGTTATGACTGTTTTTAAATCACTAAGGCCTCGTCCAGGTCCTATGTGACACAAGCTTCCTAGCAAGCAACATCAAACAATATCACCTGAAACATATGTAAAAAAATAAAGTCAGCAAAGAAATGCTGGCGAGTACATAGGTTTTGTGGGAGTATTGGATTCATGGCTCGTTTATATGTTGCAGTACCTCGTTAGACTACAAGAGTCAAAAATACAAACCTCGTTTTGAAAAGTGTATTGCAACATAATTAACCAACTCAAATCAAATTGGTTATAGTTTATAAAATCTCGTAGCCATGAGTCTTAACCCAAAAACATTTGTTTTAGTAAAATAATTTGGAAACATCTCGTAAAAGCTCGTTAATAAAACTCGTATGGTTTATATCGTTTCGAAAACCTCGTTGTGTGATATCGTTTCAAATCGTTTTCCCAAGTGCACTAAATAATGACACGCAATGTAATATGATAGAATCACTTATATATAAGAAGTACCAGCGGCGTATCTACCATGATTCTATCATACTACACCCATCCCATTATTTAATCACTACCCAAAGCCAATCGTTTAATTCGTTTATCTCGTTTCAAATCGTGTATCTCGTTTCAAATCGTTTAACTCGACCCAAAATCGTATTCGTTTTAATAGTGAAGAATACTTTTGGTCGTCTCGTTAACAACATTCAAACCTTCGTGACTCGTTTAACTCGTTTCTCGTTTCGTATTAACAAACCACCAAAGGGTAAGTTAACAATCATCAGGTTCGGTCGTTACCTACATAACCCCCACACATAACCATGGGTGTAGTCTGATAACGGGATTTGTCAGATCCTATGGTACCATAACCTAATACTGGTCGGCTTGATCAGAGCTAATGAATGTCATTCGTTATGTAATTACAACCAACAAGTCTTGTTCACCTTATTGAAATCGTTATTAGTTTTGTATAAACCATCTTAATCGTTTTTGAAATCATCGTTTATACCTTGAAAATCGTTTTGTACATATGATTCACCCCAAAACAATTGAAAACAGTAAAATAGGGGAACTATGTACTCACTTGAGATTGTAGGGTATCCTTGATTTTGTGAACTATCGATGCACGGGCAATCAAGGAATCAAGTGGTACCTAGTATCGGATTGCTAGATAAATAAATCGACACCTAAATCGGGAGATAGGATAGAATGAGGTTCTATAAATCAAATGAGTAATTAAACTCATATGGTATGATTTAATAGTCCCAACATTCTGATTGAAAGGCCTACCTAAGTGCTTTTGACCCGTTTCGACCCATTATGGTAACATTATCCACTATAATGCGTCGTTAGCGTATAACTATGTTCGGACGGTAATCTATGTGCTATGCCAAGTCTTACATGCCCAATTATCCCTATAATTTGTATACGAGTTTTATTAACGAGCTTTTACGAGATGTTTCCAAATTATTTTACTAAAACAAATGTTTTTGGGTTAAGACTCATGACTCTTCTGTCACACCCCGGCCGCGTAAAACAACAAACCGTGGCGGAAACGCCGGGGAGGTGAGTGGCGACAGAATTATTGTTTCAACAACCATGGTAAATAAAGTTATGTATTATTAAAATTTAAAGTTACATTGTCTTTGAGTTCAAACTAAACTAACATAATAACTGTCTTTTAAGTCACTAAGGCCCGAGTCCGCCTAAGTGAAGCACAAGCATCATCATGCATTAGCACCTGAAACACATGTAAAAATAGGTACGTCAGCATAAAAATGCCTGTGAGATACATAGGTTTTGTTTATGCAGATTCATGACTTGTATTTGAAAGGAGAGTTTAATAAAATGTAGTCATGAACCTTGTAAAATGTTTTCCTTTGTAAAACCATGTGAAAATCAATGAAAATCAAATGATGATGAAATGATAATGCATGGTTAAATGAATAACCAAGTAAAAGTGAATTTGTATAAAATATGTAATTTGTAAAACAATGTCATGTTTATGTATGATATGTTTCATGTGTTGCCCAAGTGGTTTATATAACGCAACGATGTATAATACGATAAAAGCACTTATATATAGGAAGTACCAGCGGCGTATCCACCATGCTTTTATCATATAACACATAGCCCCGTTACATAAGTCACTTATCAATAACCAACCAAAATGTCTTGTTCCATGTCAAAATGTGTATGTGTAAACCATGTACAATGTCATGTATATCATGTAAAACCAATGAAATGCATAGCAAGTAGGAAATCATCTACTTAACTATGTAATGATGTCTAATGTGAAAACAAATGTCATGTATGGTGAATAACTAGAAGTTACTCAACCCCATAGAAAATGTACAAAACATGTTTTTGAATAAACCTAAGTTTAAATCAAATGTTATGCTTTGCAGAAAAACAATGCTTTATGATTACAAACATTTATGCAGTAATGTTAATCGCATACATTCAAGCCTTGAGACTGTGGCGACAAACCCTTAAACGAATTAAAGGTTCATCTAAAGTTATGTAGTCGGATTCTGTCATCCCCAACTTCCAAACAAACCCAGGAAGTCGGAAACGGGAGTTGTCAATTCCTATGGTACCATTACATAAGTCCGAGCGGCGTAGCTAATGTTAATGAATGTATTATTGTCCCGATTGAACATACCAAATGTCATAACCAATGTAGCATGTGAAAACCATGTACTAGGAATGCTAAGTAAACATGCCTAGTAGAAATGTTCATGTAAAACAATGTGCTAGCATGCTCAGTAAACATACATAGCAGAAACGTCATGTAAAACAATGTGCTACATATGCTAAGTAAACATATGCAACAAATGTGTAACAAATCAATGTGCTAGCATGCTTGACATACATAGCAAAACACAATGGAAAGCATGTACTATATATGTACTAGGTGAAACTAGCATGTTTATGTCATAAAAGCATGAAATGCACAAAAGTAACATGTATGTACATGTGTATCACCCCAAAATATTTGAAAACGGTAAAAGATGGGAACTATGTACTCACTTGGGATTGCTAATTAGTCTTGAGAATAAGACCAATTTAAGCTCCAAGGGTCACGGAATCAACCGGCACCTAGTATAGGTAACTATGTTAATAAACGGCTCCTAAATCGGGAGTGTGACAACCCAAACTTTCAAGGTCAGCGTCTTTTAGTCACGTGATTCTGTTTTCCTATTATTCTTCTTTTACGTTCTCTACGATGATAAAATTTACTAAACACTCTTGTACGGAATATACTTACTAAACTAAAAATGTGATTAGGTATGGCTTCATGTGTGTGTCCGATTAGAGAACTAACCCAAGTGTCATTAAACATACACCTTAGTTACTTTCATGATCTCGGCCCATAGGTGAATTCGCTCCAGGTTGTATGAGTCCAACTTGTATTGGATTACAAGGCAGTATGCGTGCATCTAATCCCCGTAATATCCGAGTTATGTACTTCAAAATGGGCTTGGCCCAGATCGGCTAAGATACCCACCGCCCAAACCTTGACTATTTACTTCCTTGATTAACAAGTACACGTAATATACGTCCTTATAAATAGACCGGTTGAGAGCTAAAGCAAACCCTAAACTCCTCTGCTTTATCAACGACAATAGCCATTCGTCAAGCCTATTATTTTCGAAGTATCATTTATTGTATTTTTGCATTTAATCGGTACGTTAACTAAACTGTTTATGATTATCTCCGATTGATTATTTGTATAATGTTCGCAAATACCGATGTGTGTTCTATGTGTGAATTAATTGTAATAAGTAATATCATGGAACAATTGCATAGTGTCACTCATTTAATACTTGCAGTCAAAAGTGTTTAGTAAAGGATTGTCAAATATTATGAAGGTCCAATCACACAACAAGTTGCATGAGGGGTGTCGGCCATTGTGTTTCATCAAGTAAATTTAATACTCCATGACATGACATAATTGATTAATATGCTTGATAGTTGTAATGTTGATAATAGATACGGCAACATGTGTAGTAATCGATGAGGTGTATTCATTAAATTTACGGTCCAATGGTTTCTTTTTGGAATGTTTTAAATATTATAAAAGTACTAAGTGGGCTGCACATGGTAATGGTTAGAAGCAATGCTATTGGGCGCTCAACTAGGGAACAATAAAGTGATCATGGGTTGGGTATAAGGGGCGGCCATGTATGTGTGTGTGCTGTTTTGAAAGTCTAGGCAATTAGATAGGGACCCTTCTTAATTTGGCGGCTACTGTGTTATGATATACATGTGACTCTTGATATGTTGAGTTGAGTGGCTGATGTGTTGATCGTTTAGTGGGCCGAACATTAGGTCCAATGGGGCGGCTAGTGTATTGATGGAACTCTCATATTAATAATTAATTATGTATAGTAAATGGGAAATTAATTGTATTGTGGATTTATGAATGGTGGTATAACGTACACGAGAATGATTGTGATTATGATGTAAATAGCGATGGAACTAGATTGTTTATGTGAAACTTAGAAGTGAATAATAAATCTTTTGATAATAGAATAATTGTGATTATTTAACTGCCATGGTGATATCGAAACTGTTGTCATGGGTGAATTAGGGTGATGACTAAGATGGTGGATATTAATGCTTGCACATATTTCTTTTGTCTGATTACATGATAATATTGTCTACGAATGGGGAACTTGGTTTGCCTTGTGTGACATTCATGTGGAGTGTGGATTGGTATTAGAACTGAGTACTGGTTACATGATACGCGATGAATTTTGTGTTGTATGCGATCTGTATGAAATACGTGACCTGGTTAATTATGAACTGATATTATTGGTAACCACGATAGGGTTTGGTTGACTAACTGGGAAACGGGTAATGTAACGAAACATACCGAGCAAATCTAAGGTGAGTTCATTGCTCTTTTCTCAAGCATGGATCCCAGTGAAGGGATAACGGGTAACGTTCCGATGAGGAATGCATGGGGTAATGGGATGTTGGTTATTATACTCAGTTTTCTATCATTGTAAGACCACTACATCTACCGGCACGTTGCTTGTAGGGCAACGGGGGTTATTAGTTGATAGCGCTATTAGGTTTGGCACCCTCACGACGTTCGAGGAGAACAGTAATAACAACATCGAAACATCAACATCGTAACAACAAACAACATATCGTTTTGTAAACTGTTTTACTCACATGATCGGTAACACAACTTGGTAACCAAACACAAACCTTGAACTCACCAGCGTAGTCTGACACACTTGTTTACATGCTTGTAGGTAATTATTGAAGGAACTTGGGAGCTTGCTGTCTGATGCTGCTGGAGTGGTTGTGGTCATAATAAACAGTTATTTTGATTTGGTTTTGATACATTTATACACTTACACATTTATGCTTCCGCTCAGTACTTTGGTTTTGGTTTAACTTTTCAAACGATACATTTATTTCAATTGGGTATTTCAATACATTATAACTCGTGTTTGATATGATTGGTGGCTCTTTGTTGGATCGTTGCACCTCCAATGGGGACATACCCTAGGTGGTAATTTGGGGGTGTGACAGGGAGATAGGATAGAATGAGGTTCTATAAATCAAATGAGTAATTGAACTCATATGGTATGATTTAATAGGCCCTACATTCTGATTGGAAAGCCTACCTAAGTGCTTTTGACCCGTTTCGACACATTATGGTAACATAAGCTACTATAAGGCGTCCGTTAGCGTAAAACTATGATCGGATGGTTAAACTATGTGCTATGTCAAGTCTTACATGCCCAATTATCCCTAAACATGTTACTAAATCAGATTACATGTCAAAATTATGTTCACATAGTCAAAATACGGATTTATGCTTCAAAAGGGCATTTTGGTCATTTCCTATGGGCATACAAGCTAACAAGCATATGACTAACCAATCCTAGGTAATCATAAGGTTATAACCTCAGTGGTATTCCCTATGAAACTGTGATCATTAACTAAACTTGGTCGGATCCTAAAGATCGACCAAACGGGTCGGGTTCGGAAGTATAAGCGGTTGTTTAGACCGCTTACCTTGCGACCCTAAACAAGCACAAACTAATAGTGTCGAGTTAGACATGTCAAAACATGTCTAACCTACTGATTTGGTATCAAAACAAAGTGTTTTGATACCCTAAAGTAGTTCCGTTGCAAAATGCGTGCTAAAACGCATTTTGACCGAAACTTTGACTCGACACTACAACTAGCTAACGTGGTAATCAGCGGTATAATCACGAAGGATTATAACTATCGTGATTACAATCACGTTTCAAAGTTCAATTGAACTTTGACTTGACCAATTGATGGTCAAAACCGAAAGTCAAACACTGTTTGACTTTCTGCACTACATAAGGAAAAAGCAAAAAAAGAATGAAAGAAGCTCACTTAAGGTCCTTGCTATCTTTTCTACAAGAAGACAAAGTCCCAAATGCTTGAGAGAGAGCTCCAAAGCAGATGTGAAGAGAGAATGAGTGAATGAGCAAAGAAATGAGTTGATGGAGCATGGTATTTATAGTTGGTGAAGAACAAGATCATCCAAGTGTTTTTCTTAGCCATTAAGCATGAAATCACAACCATACATTGTTAGGAGCAGGTGCAAAGCCTTGGAGAGGTGGTAACTTGGTTACCACACAAAGAAATTGCAAAATTGGCCCCTGAATTTACAAACTGTTGCTGAAAACACTTTCTGCCCAGATGTGATGCTCGCGTAGCGCGACGGCATAGGCAGGGTGCTCGCGCTACGCTACCATGTATCAGGTTCAGCAAAGTTTCAAAAATGGCAGAAATGGTCCCTGCACGTGTTTAAAGCCTTTTTCGATGCGTTTAAACCCCGTTAACCTCATTTCAAGGCTCTAAAATGAAGTTAAAGTATAGGGGACTCAAAACATGCTCAAAAACATCTCGGATGTCGGTTCGTTTGGTCGTAATCGCGTTGTTCGGTTAATTACGACGGAAGTCGTAACGAACGCAAAACGATCCAAATTAAGCGACGAATGGAATTTTTGCATGGCGATCACTAAAATAAAAATATTTTAGTGTGTACAAAAATTTTGGATGTCCAGATGTGTCCAGAACGTAAGATATGCGCGAAAATGCAAACTTACGCCGTTTTTGACACTTTTAGTCCCTGTAAGATCATATAAGCATGTTTTCGCACACCGAACCTATCAAAGCTTATTTCTAAGCCATGTTTAGGTTATTTATGGTATGTTTAACTTATGATCAAGTTCCGGACTGTACGTTGCCTTACGAAACGGCAGACTTTCGCAAGTTGACGCAAATAGTCCCTGAGAGCGAATAAACTTGTTTTTGCCATACCAAAGCCTTTAAAACTTATTTCTAAGTTATGTAAAGGTTATTTAAGGTATGTTAAGTTTATGATGATGTTCCGGAGTGTTTGTCGCGTTAAACTGATCGTGTTTACGCATCAGTTTGCGTATAACTTTCCAGAAAACGATATAGAGTTCAAAATCGATCAAAAATCAACATGGGCACAAAACCAAACATAAATGACAAACATTGGGATCAAAACACACTGTTTTATTAATATTGTATTGTTCAGAGTTTGTAAAATGATATCACAAGCACAGATGTCACAGTCTCCCCTACTTCAGGAAATTTCGTCCCGAAATTTATTTAGAGGAAACTTGTGAGAATAGATGCGGATATTTCGCTTTCATCTGATCTTCACGTTCCCAAGTAAACTCTGGGCCACGTTTAGATTCCCAGCGAACTTTGACCAATTTAATCCGCTTGCCTTTCAACTGTTTAAACGAACGGTCCACTATCTCCACAGGTTTCTCAACGAAGTGCATTGTATTATCAACACGAATTTCATCAAGTGGTATGTGGAGGTTCTCATCAGCTAAACACTTTCTGAGATTGGACACGTGGAATGTTGGATGAACATTTCCAAGTTCAGGAGGTAGCTCAAGTCTGTAGGCTACTTTTCCGATTCTTTCAACGATCTTAAATGGTCCAACATAACGAGGTGCAAGTTTTCCTTTCTTCCCAAATCTAATCACACCTTTCCAAGGGGATACCTTGAGTAGGACGTGATCACCAACTTGGAATTCCAAGGGCTTGCGTCGTCGATCCGCGTAACACTTCTGACGGCTTCTAGCTGTCTGAAGGTTTTCACGAATCTTCTTGACCTTATCTGTAGTCTCTAGAATGAGTTCAGGTCCAGTAAGCTGAGCTTCACCTATCTCATTCCAGCAGACCGGTGAACGACATTTTCGACCGTATAAAGCTTCAAAAGGAGCCATATTGATGCTAGAGTGATAACTGTTGTTGTAAGAGAATTCGATCAAAGGTAGATGCGAATCCCAACTACCACCAAAGTCAATCACACACGCTCTAAGCATATCCTCCAGTGTCTGGATTGTTCTCTCAGATTGACCATCTGTCTGCGGATGGTACGCTGAGCTCAAATGAAGTTGAGTACCCATGGCAGATTGCATGGTTCTCCAAAAGCGAGACGAGAATCGAGCATCTCTGTCAGATATAATGTTCAAAGGAACACCATGTCGAGATACAATCTCATCAACATATATCTTGGCAAGATCGTCAGCAGATAGATCCTCACGGATTGGCAAGAAGTGTGCTGACTTTGTAAGACGATCAACAACAACCCAAATGGCGTCATGACCCTTCTTAGTGCGCGGTAACTTGGTAATGAGATCCATAGAAATGTTTTCCCATTTCCAAACCGGAATCTCTGGTTGCTCCAATAATCCAGAGGGATGTTGATGTTCTGCCTTAACCTTAAGACAAGTAAGGCATTTTGAAACATATAAGGCAATGTCTTTCTTCATACCCGGCCACCAGTACTGGGTTCGAAGATCCTTATACATTTTGTCTGCACCAGGATGAATAGAATAACGAGACTTGTGAGCTTCATCCATAAGCAAGTGCGAAGATCGTCTATACTTGGGACCCACAAACGGCCCATGTAATAGAAAATCCCAAAATCTCTCAGTTCAAGCTCAGGATTAGTATGACAGGTAACTCTTTACCCATCAAGTCTTGTAACACAAGTATGTTGAGCCTGAATTATGCGAGATTGAATGTCAGATCGAACCTGAACACAGTGAAGCTTGACACGTTCCTTACGACTTAATGCGTCAGCCACGACATTCGCTTTACCAGGATGGTAGCGAATTTCGCAATCGTAGTCGTTTAGGAGTTCAACCCAACGTCGTTGCCTCATGTTTAGTTCTTTCTGATTGAAGATATGTTGGAGACTCTTGTGGTCAGTAAACACTACACACTTTGTACCGTAAAGGTAGTGTCTCCAGATTTTGAGAGCAAAGACTACTGCACCTAACTCAAGATCATGAGTGTGTAGTTTTCTCGTGCACTTTCAGCTGTCTTGATGCATAGGCTATAACTTTGTTTCTTTGCATAAGAACACAGCCAAGGCCTAAGTTGGATGCATCACAGTACACGACAAATCGTCGTTACCCTCGGGCAAAGATAGAATAGGTGCATCACAAAGTTTCTGTTTCAAGGTCTGGAAAGCTTCTTCCTGTTTGGATCCCCACTCAAAAGGTTTGCCTTTCTGAGTTAAAGCAGTGAGAGGAACCGCAATCTTGGAGAAGTTTTCTATGAAACGGCGGTAGTAACCCGCTAGACCAAGAAATGAACGAACCTCGGTAGGAGTAGTAGGAGTATCCCAATCCTTAATCGCACTGATTTTGGCGGGATCTACATGAATACCTTGTTCGTTGACGATGTGCCCCAAAAATTGAACTTCCTTAAGCCAGAATTCGCACTTGGAGAATTTGGCGAAAAGCTGTTCTTTCTTTAGGAGCTCCATTGTAAGACGAAGATGTTGCTCATGATCAGCTCGAGTCTTAGAATAGATCAAAATATCATCAATGAAGACGATGAATGAACTTGTCCAAATAAGGCTTACAAACCCTATTCATCAAGTCCATGAAAACAGCAGGAGCATTTGTTAAACCGAAAGGCATAACAGTAAACTCATAATGACCATATCGAGTACGAAAGCTGTCTTGGGAATATCTTCTTCGAGAACTCGAAGTTGATGATACCCAGAACGTAGATCAATCTTTGAAAAGCAAGTAGCACCCTGTAGCTGATCAAAGAGATCATCAATGCGAGGTAGGGGATATCGATTCTTGATGGTAAGCTTGTTAAGCTCACGGTAATCGATACACATCCTAAAAGATCCATCTTTCTTTTTCACAAATAGGACAGGAGCACCCCAAGGTGAAAAGCTTGGACGGATGAATCCTTTGTCAGATAGCTCCTGAAGCTGCTTAGACAACTCTTGCATCTCAGACGGTGCAAGACGATAAGGTGATTTAGCAATGGGATTTGCACCAGGTACAAGATCAATGCGGAACTCAACTTGGCGCACAGGGGGTAAACCAGGTAATTCTTCAGGAAATACCTCTGGATAATCCCGAACAACAGGGATATCTTGGATTGTCTTACCCTTGCCTTTATCCTCTACGACATGTGCTAAGAAAGCAACATATTTCTTGCGTAGATATTTGCGGGCTTGGGTACATGACATGAGTTTAACGGGTTTCTCCCCATGAACTTCTAAGATCTCACCAGTCGAAAGCGGTATACGAACCAACTTCTCAAAACATACCACCTCAGCATGGTACTTGGATAACCAATCCATTCCACTATAACAAGCTCCCGAGTTGCATCGGTGTGAGGTCGATAGGGAAAAGATGGTTATTGAGATTCAACTGGCAATTTCGAAGAACAGAGTCGAGGACAACAGGTTCACCACTAGCTACTTCTACTGTCAAGGGCTTTCCTAGTTTTGTTCTAGTCATCGCAAGCAAAGGCTCAAATGCTAAGGACACAAAACTCTTATCGGCACCCGAATCAAATAGAACAGAAGCAGGATGGTTGTTAACAAGGAACGTACCGTTCACCACTTCGTTATCCGCACGCGCCTCATTTGCATTCAGATTAAAAGCTCTACCACGAGCTGGTGCCTGATTTGCATTTGCCAACCTCGGGCAATTGTTCCTATAGTGGGTCAGATCCCCACAGTTGAAACATGAACCAGGCGGAAAGTGAGGTCGTGCAGGATTCTGGGCTGGGTTTTGTACTGCTGGATTTTGAGCTGCCTGATTCTGATTAGGAGCAAAGCGGCAGGTGTTTGCAAGATGACCAGACTTGCCACAATTCGTGCAGATACGGCATTGCATCTGTGGCTGGTGGTGGCTGTTACATCTGTTGCACAGAGGTGCATTTCCCGCATACTGCCTCTTGGCAGCAGGTTGTGCAGCCTGATTCTGTGCTGCCTGATTGGTAGCAGCCTGGTTAGTCTGAGCAGTGACCGCGAAATTCTTGGAAGCCTTACGCTTCCTAGATTTCTTTGAAGACTCAGCAGCCTTCTTGCCCTTACTCTCCTTGGCGCTATCAGACTGTTTCTGCTTCTTGTCACCTTTCCTGTGGAGTTTACCCTTCTTGATTTGGGATTCAGTAAGGGTAGCAGCTAGCTCAATGGCCTGTCGGACGGTAGTAGGGTGACTGCCAGTTACAATATCCTGAACAGGATCTGGCAAACCGTCTATGTACCTCTCAATAGCCTTATCCAAAGGCGTGACCATAGTCGGACAGAGCAAGCTTAACTCCTCATATCTGTCAGTGTAAGCCCGGTGTTCACCACTGACTTGCTTCAGATCATTGAACTCATCTTCGAGTGCCCTCTGCTCATGTCGAGGACAAAATTCTCTCATCATGAGAGTCCTGAGTTCCTCCCAAGTCTGACCCAAAGCAACATCAGCACCTCTATCTCTCATTACCCCATTCCACCAGGTAAGAGCCCTCTTTGGAATACACTCGAAGCAAACTCGACCTTACGGTTGTTCGGACACTGAACATGGCGAAACGTGCTCTCAAGACTCTCAAACCACTGGAGAAGCCCAGTTGCTCCTTCAGTACCACTAAACTTGAGCGGTTTAGCCGAGTTAAACTGTTTAAAGTTGCACGGAGCAGGTGCATTAACATTGTTATTGGTGGCTTGGTTTATTTGAGTTATGAGACCAGGTAGCATAGCAGCCATCTGCTGTGCTATAATAGCTGCCAGTTCGGCATCAGGTTGAGGAACGTTACGTCGAGGAGGCATTCTAAAAGAGGAAACATGAGAGAAAACGAGTGAGATGATGTGATGAAAATGAGATAACAATAAAATCGACAAAAAGCAAGGAAGGTGGTCATTTGTTTGTTACCACAAAGCAAACAAACAACACACAGTGACAAATCAAAGTAAATGAGTCATAATAATGTATCGCGAAGACATGCTCGCCTATAAGTGAACACTCACCCCAAGAGTTCCCAGGTAAGAGTGACTGGTCCGATACTGCGGATTTGTACGAACACTCTAGCCTTAGACAGAAAACTCAGGGTACAGGCATTCACTCTTCCAGTTTGCACGTGTTCACATTATTTAGACCCAAAACTTTGACGAGATTTTGAAAAATTGGAAGGCACAAGGCCAAAAAGAAATCATCTAAGGATAGATGATTGATTTCAAAATCGTTTTGGAATATGTGTTCAAGTTTTGGTAATCACCTAAGGATAGGTGACGGGTATTGTTTTAAAATCTAAACACAAGTAAACTTGTGTTAGGGTCCTAGAAAGTTATAGTCTAGGTCAAAGCATTGCTAATAACCTAATTCCCTATAACCATTGGCTCTGATACCAACTCTTCTGTCACACCCCGGCCGCGTAAAACAACAAACCGCGGCGGAAACGCCGGGGAGGTGAGTGGCGACAGAATTATTGTTTCAACAACCATGGTAAATAAAGTTATGTATTATTAAAATTTAAAGTTACATTGTCTTGAGTTCAAACTAAACTAACATAATAACTGTCTTTTAAGTCACTAAGGCCCGAGTCCGCCTAAGTGAAGCACAAGCATCATCATGCATTAGCACCTGAAACACATGTAAAAATAGGTACGTCAGCATAAAAATGCCTGTGAGATACATAGGTTTTGTTTATGCAGATTCATGACTTGTATTTGAAAGGAGAGTTTAATTAAAATGTAGTCATGAACCTTGTAAAATGTTTTCCTTTGTAAAACCATGTGAAAATCAATGAAAATCAAATGATGATGAAATGATAATGCATGGTTAAATGAATAACCAAGTAAAAGTGAATTCGTATAAAATATGTTAATTTGTAAAACAATGTCATGTTTATGTATGATATGTTTCATGTGTTGCCCAAGTGGTTTATATAACGCAACGATGTATAATACGATAAAAGCACTTATATATAGGAAGTACCAGCGGCGTATCCACCATGCTTTTATCATATAACACGTAGCCCCGTTACATAAGTCACTTATCAATAACCAACCAAAATGTCTTGTTCCATGTCAAAATGTGTATGTGTAAACCATGTACAATGTCATGTATATCATGTAAAACCAATGAAATGCATAGCAAGTAGGAAATCATCTACTTAACTATGTAATGATGTCTAATGTGAAAACAAATGTCATGTATGGTGAATAACTAGAAGTTACTCAACCCCATAGAAAATGTACAAAACATGTTTTTGAATAACCTAAGTTTAAATCAAATGTTATGCTTTGCAGAAAAACAATGCTTTATGATTACAAACATTTATGCAGTAATGTTAATCGCATACATTCAAGCCTTGAGACTGTGGCGACAAACCCTTAAACGAATTAAAGGTTCATCTAAGTTATGTAGTCGGATTCTGTCATCCCCAACTTCCAAACAAACCCAGGAAGTCAGAAACGGGAGTTGTCAATTCCTATGGTACCATTACATAAGTCCGAGCGGCGTAGCTAATGTTAATGAATGTATTATTGTCCCGATTGAACATACCAAATGTCATAACCAATGTTAGCATGTGAAAACCATGTACTAGGAATGCTAAGTAAACATGCCTAGTAGAAATGTTCATGTAAAACAATGTGCTAGCATGCTCAGTAAACATACATAGCAGAACGTCATGTAAAACAATGTGCTACATATGCTAAGTAAACATATGCAACAAATGTGTAACAAATCAATGTGCTAGCATGCTTGACATATATAGCAAAACACAATGGAAAGCATGTACTATATATGTACTAGGTGAAACTAGCATGTTTATGTCATAAAAGCATGAAATGCACAAAAGTACATGTATGTACATGTGTATCACCCCAAAATATTTGAAACGGTAAAAGAGGGGAACTATGTACTCACTTGGGATTGCTAATTAGTCTTGAGAATAAGACCAATTTAAAACTCCAAGGGTCACGGAATCACCGGCACCTAGTATAGGTAACTATGTTAATAAACGGCTCCTAAATCGGGAGATAGGATAGAATGAGGTTCTATAAATCAAATGAGTAATTGAACTCATATGGTATGATTTAATAGGCCCTACATTCTGATTGGAAAGCCTACCTAAGTGCTTTTGACCCGTTTCGACACATTATGGTAACATAAGCTACTATAAGGCGTCGTTAGCGTAAAACTATGATCGGATGGTTAACTATGTGCTATGTCAAGTCTTACATGCCCAATTATCCCTAAACATGTTACTAAATCAGATTACATGTCAAAATTATGTTCACATAGTCAAAATACGGATTTATGCTTCAAAAGGGCATTTTGGTCATTTCCTATGGGCATACAAGCTAACAAGCATATGACTAACCAATCCTAGGTGATCATAAGGTTATAACCTCAGTGGTTATTCCCTATGAAACTATGATCATTAACTAAACTTGGTCGGATCCTAAAGATCGACCAAACGGGTTGGGTTCGGAAGTATAAGCGGTTGTTTAGACCGCTTACCTTGCGACCCTAAACAAGCACAAACTAATAGTGTCGAGTTAGACATGTCAAAACATGTCTAACCTACTGATTTGGTATCAAAACAAAGTGTTTTGATACCCTAAAGTAGTCCCGTTGCAAAATGCGTGCTACAACGCATTTTGACCGAAACTTTGACTCGACACTACAACTAGCTAACGTGGTAATCAGCGGTTATAATCACGAAGGATTATAACTATCGTGATTACAATCACGTTTCAAAGTTCAATTGAACTTTGACACGTGATTGTAATCACGATAGTTATAATCCTTCGTGATTATAGCCGCTGATTACCACGTTATCTAGTTGTAGTGTCGAGTCAAAGTTTCGGTCAAAATGCGTTTTAGCACGCATTTTGCAACGGAACTACTTTAGGGTATCAAAACACTTTGTTTTTGATACCAAATCAGTAGGTTAGACATGTTTTGACATGTCTAACTCGACACTATTAGTTTGTGCTTGTTTAGGGTCGTAAGATAAGCGGACTAAACAACCGCTTATACTTCCGAACCCGACCCGTTTGGTCGATCTTTGGATCCGACCAAGCTTAGTTAGTGATCATAATTGCATAGGGGATAACCACTGAGGTTATACCTTATGATCACGTAGGATCGGTTAGTCATTTGCTAGTTAGCTTGTATGCCCATAGGAAATGACCAAAATGCCCTTTTGAAGCTAAAATCCGTTATTTGACTATGTGAACATATTTTTGACTTGTAATCTGATTTAGTAACATGTTTAGGGATAATTGGGCATGTAAGACTTGGCATAGCTCATAGATTACCGTCCGAACATAGTTATACGCTAACGACGCCTTATAGTAGCTTATGTTACCATAATGTGTCGAAACGGGTCAAAAGCACTTAGGTAGACTTCCAAATCAGAATGTTGGGACTATTAAATCATACCATATGAGTTCAAATACTCATTTGATTTATAGAACCTCATTCTATCCTATCTCCCGATTTAGGTGTCGATTTATTTATCTAGCAATCCGATACTAGGTACCACTTCATTCCTTGATTGCCCGTGCATCGATAGTTCACAAAATCAAGGATACCCTACAATCTCAAGTGAGTACATAGTTTCCCCTATTTTACTGTTTTCAATTGTTTTGGGGTGAATCATATGTACAAAACGATTTTCAAGGTTTAAACGATGATTTCAAAAACGATTAAGATGGTTTTATACAAACTAATAACGATTTCAATAAGGTGAACAAGACTTGTTGGTTGTAATTACATAACGAATGACATTCATTAGCTCTGATCAAGCCGACCAGTATTAGGTTATGGTACCATAGGATCTGACAAACCCCGTTATCAGACTACACCCATGGTTATGTGTGGGGGTTATGTAGGTTACGACCGAACCTGATGATTGTTAACTTACCCTTTGGTGGTTTGTTAATACGAAACGAGAAACGAGTTAAACGAGTCACGAAGGTTTGAATGTTGTTAACGAGACGACCAAAAGTATTTTTCACTATTAAAACGAATACGATTTTGGGTCGAGTTAAACGATTTGAAACGAGATACACGATTTGAAACGAGATAAACGAATTAAACGATTGGCTTTGGGTAGTGATTAAATAATGGGATGGGTGTAGTATGATAGAATCATGGTAGATACGCCGCTGGTACTTCTTATATATAAGTGATTCTATCATATTACATTGTGTGTCATTATTTAGTGCACTTGGGAAAACGATTTGAAACGATATCACACAACGAGGTTTTCGAAACGATATAAACCATACGAGTTTTATTAACGAGCTTTTACGAGATGTTTCCAAATTATTTTACTAAAACAAATGTTTTTGGGTTAAGACTCATGGCTACGAGATTTTATAAACTATAACCAATTTGATTTGAGTTGGTTAATTTTGTTGCAATACACTTTTCAAAACGAGGTTTGTATTTTGACTCTTGTAGTCTAACGAGGTACTGCAACATATAAACGAGCCATGAATCTGATACTCCCATAAAACCTATGTACTCGCCAGCATTTCTTTGCTGACTTTATTTTTTTTACATATGTTTCAGGAGATATTGCTTGATGTTGCTTGCTAGGAAGTTTGCGTCACATAGGACCTGGACGAGGCCTTAGTGATCTAAAAACAGCAATAAACAATATGTAGTTTGTTTGTTTTAAAGACAATGTACAATACATAATAATTCAATAAAACAAAACATTTGGTTACCATGGTTGTGAAACAATAATTCTGTTGCAACACTCCCCGACGTTTCCGCCACGGTTTGTTGTTTTAACGTGGTCGGGGTGGAAACGTCGGGGAGTGTTGTAACAGAATCATTGTTTCACAACCATGGATTAAATAGTTTTGTTTTATTGAATTATTGAATTCAATGTTTTGGTACAATTTAGAATAATACAAATAAAACAAAACTATTTAATCCATGGTTGTGAAACAATGATTCTGTTACAACACTCCCCGACGTTTCCGCCACGATTTGTTGTTTTACGTGGTCGGGGTGTGACAGAAAAGTTGGTATCAGAGCTAATGAATGTCATTCGTTATGTAATTACAACCAACAAGTCTTGTTCACCTTATTGAAATCGTTATTAGTTTTGTATAAACCATCTTAATCGTTTTTGAAATCATCGTTTAAACCTTGAAAATCGTTTTGTACATATGATTCACCCCAAAACAATTGAAAACAGTAAAATAGGGGAACTATGTACTCACTTGAGATTGTAGGGTATCCTTGATTTTGTGAACTATCGATGCTAGATAAATAAATCGACACCTAAATCGGGAGATAGGATAGAATGAGGTTCTATAAATCAAATGAGTAATTAAACTCATATGGTATGATTTAATAGTCCCAACATTCTGATTGAAAGGCCTACCTAAGTGCTTTTGACCCGTTTCGACACATTATGGTAACATAAGTCACTATAAGGCGTCATTAGCGTAAAACTATGTTCGGATGGTTAACTATGTGCTATGCCAAGTCTTACATGCCCAATTATCCCTAAACATGTTACTAAATCAGATTACTTGTCAAAAATATGTTCACATAGGCAAGATACGGATTTTAGCTTCAAAAGGGCATTTTGGTCATTTCCTATGGGCATACAAGCTAACTAGCAAATGATTAACCGATCCTACGCGATTATAAGGTATAACCTCAGTGGTTATTCCCTATGCAATTATGATCACTAACTAAGCTTGGTCGGATCCAAAGATCGACCAAACGGGTCGGGTTCGGAAGTATAAGCGGTTGTTTAGACCGCTTATCTTACGACCCTAAACAAGCACAATCTAATAGTGTCGAGTTAAACATGTCAAAACATGTCTAACCTACTGATTTGGTATCAAAACAAAGTGTTTTGATACCCTAAAGTAGTTCCGAGGCAAAATGCGTGCTAAAACGCATTTTGACCGAAACTTTGACTCGACACTAGAACTAGCTAACGTGGTAATCAGCGGCTATAATCACGAAGGATTATAACTATCGTGATTACAATCACGTTTCAAAGTTCAATTGAACTTTGACTTGACCAATTGATGGTCAAAACCGAAAGTCAAACTGTTGGCCAAACTGTTTGACTTTCTGCACTACATAAGGAAAAAGCAAGAAAAAGATGAAAGAAGGCTCACAATAGTCCTTGCTATCTTTTCTACAAAGAAGACAAGTCCCAAATCAGTTGAGAGAGCTCCAAAGCAGATAAGAAGGGAGGAAATGAGGAATGAGCAAATGAAACAATGGATGGCTTGGCTATTTATACTTGTTGGTGATGAACAAGATCATCACAAGTGGTTTGTTTAGCCATTAAGCAATAAATCTCATCCATACAAGTGTTAGGAGCAGGTGTAAAGCCTTGGAGAGGTGGTAACTTGGTTACCACACAAAGAAATTGCAAGATTGGCCCCTGAATTTACAAACTGTTGCTGAAAACACACTTTCTGCCCAGATGTGATGCTCGCGTAGCGCGACGGCATAGGCAGTAGGTGCTCGCGCTACGCTACCATGTATCAGGTTCAACAAAATTTCAAAAATGGCAGAAATGGTCCCTGCACGTGTTTAAAGCCTTTTTCGATGCGTTTTAACCCCGTTAACCTCATTTCAAGGCTCGAAAATGAAGTTAAAGTATAGGGGACTCAAAACATGCTCAAAAACATCTCGGATGTCGGTTCGTTTGATCGTAAAATTGCGTTGTTCGGTTAATTACGACGGAAGTCGTAACGAACGCAAAATCGATCCAAATTAAGCGACGAATGGAATTTTTGCATGGCGATCACTAAAATAAAAATATTTTAGTGTGTACAAAAATTTTGGATGTCCAGATGTGTCCAGAACATAAGATACGCGCGAAAATGCAAACTTACGCCGTTTTTGACACTTTTAGTCCCTGTAAGATCATATAAGCATGTTTTCGCACACCGAACCTATCAAAGCTTATTTCTAAGCCATTTTTAGGTTATATATGGTATGTAACTTATGATCAAGTTCCGGACTGTTCGACACCATACGAATCGGTATAGTCTCGCAGTTTGACACAAATAGTCCCTGCGATCGAATAAACTTGATTTCGGCATACCAAACCATCCAAAACTTATTTCTAAGTTATGTAAAGGTTATTTAAGGTATGTTAAGCCTATGTCACTATTCCGGAGTGTTTGTTGCATTAAACTGGTTATATTTACACATCAGATCGCGTATAACCTTCCAGAAAGCGATTTAGAGCTTGAAATCGAACGAGAATTGATATGTGTAAACTATGCCGTCGCGCTACGCGAGCATCACATCTGGGCAGAAAGTGTGTTTTCAGCAACAGTTTGTAAATTCAGGGGCCAATCTTGCAATTTCTTTGTGTGGTAACCAAGTTACCACCTCTCCAAGGCTTTGCACCTGCTCCTAACACTTGTATGGATGAGATTTATTGCTTAATGGCTAAACAATCCACTTGTGATGATCTTGTTCATCACCAACAAGTATAAATAGCCAAGCCATCTATTGTTTCATTTGCTCATTCCTCATTTCCTCCCTTCTTATCTGCTTTGGAAGCTCTCTCAACTGATTTGGGACTTGTCTTCTTTGAGGCCAGGGATTGTAGGGCCCCACAGCCCAAACACCAGCAGCAACAGAACCAGCAGAACCAGAGACAGCAGGGACAACCACCCCAGCAGAATCAGGGCTTCAGGAAGGGGTGCTATCAGTGTGGAGACGAGGGTCACTTTAAGCGGGATTGCCCTCAGTTGAATCAAAACGCTAACGACAACAACCGCCCGAATAACAACAATGCTGGGAACAACAACAACAATGGCAACAATGGGGGTAACGGTAATGGTGCTCGAGGAAGGGTGTTCCAGCTTGGGGCAGGAGATGCTAGGAATGACGGCAATGTTGTCACCGGTACGTTTCCTGTAAACAATCATATTGCTTCTGTGTTATTTGATTCCGGTGCCGACTGGAGTTACGTGTCCCTAGAGTTTAGTCGACGATTGGGAATAACCCCAACGCCTTTAGAAGTTAAGCAAGTAGTAGAACTAGCAGATGGTAAAACAATAGAAGCCTCGAATGTCCTCTTCGGGTGCAAGCTAGATCTCGTGGGTCAAGTATTTGATATTGATCTCCTTCCCGTTACGCTCGGTAGTTTCGATATAGTGGTAGGCATGGATTGGCTGTCCAAGCACCAAGCAGAAATTTTGTGCAAGGAGAAGGTGGTGCGTATCCCTCTCCCTGATGGGGAGTCATTACTGGTTCAAGGGCATCGTAGTGGGACGATGGTTGGTATTATCTCGGCTATGCATGCGCAGAAGTGTCTACAAAAGGGGTATCCTGCAATGTTAGCTTTAGTTACAAACGCTCAGTCTGCGAAAGAAGGATCGAGGATCTGCCAGTGGTGCGGGAGTTCGCTGATGTGTTCCCAGAGGAGTTACCAGGGTTACCTCCTCACCGTCAAGTAGAATTTCAGGTTGATCTGGCGCCAGGAGCGGCCCCAATTGCTCGAGCTCCATACCGGTTGGCTCCTGGGGAGCTACAGGAATTGTCTAATCAGCTACAGGAATTGTTGGATAGGGGTTTCATTCGACCCAGTTCCTCGCCTTGGGGAGCCCTAGTTCTGTTTGTAAAGAAGAAAGACGGGTCATTCCGTATGTGTATCGATTATCGAGAGCTCAACAAGGTAACCATTAAGAACCGCTACCCGTTACCACGCATCGACGACTTGTTTGACCAGTTGCAAGGGTCAAGTTTTTATTCAAAGATCGACTTAAGGTCGGGTTACCACCAGGTAAGGGTTAGAGAAGAGGATGTTCCCAAGACTGCTTTTCGAATGCGCTACGGACACTACGAGTTTTTGGTCATGCCGTTTGGATTTACGAATGCACCAGCGGTCTTCATGGATCTCATGAACCGTGTATGTAAGCCATATCTCGATGAGTTTGTTATAGTGTTTATTGACGACATCTTGGTTTATTCAAAGAACAAGGAGGATCACGAGCGTCACCTACGTCTCATCTTAGAACTTTTGAGAAGGGAACAGCTGTATGCTAAGTTTTCTAAGTGCGATTTTTGGATTCGAGAAGTGCATTTCCTTGGGCACGTTGTTAACGAGAAAGGGATACATGTGGATCCTGCGAAAGTGGACGCAGTTAAGAATTGGGCGGCACCAAGGACTCCTTCTGAGGTGCGACAATTTCTTGGTCCCGCTGGATATTATTGGAGGTTTATTAGAGACTTCTCGAAAATCGCGCAACCTCTCACCTCGCTGACACAGAAGAACACGGTATACTCTTGGGGAACGAAGAAGGAAGAGGCCTTCCAGTTGTTAAAGCAGAAACTTTGCAGTGCACCAATCTTGTCTTTACCAGAGGGTACCGAAGATTTTGTGGTCTACTGTGATGCATCCATTCAGGGTCTCGGATGCGTGTTAATGCAACGCGAGAAGGTGATAGCCTATGCCTCGCGACAGTTGAAGATTCATGAGAAAAACTACACGACACACGACTTGGAGTTAGGAGCGGTGGTATTTGCGTTGAAGATATGGAGGCACTATTTGTACGGTACCAAATGCACCATTTACACCGACCATAGGAGTCTTCAGCATATCTTCGACCAGAAAGAATTGAATATGCGACAACGGCGATGGGTTGAACTGTTGAATGATTATGAATGTGCCATCAAGTATCATCCGGGCAAGGCGAACGTTGTAGCTGACGCCCTCAGCAGAAAAGATAATGCACCTAGGCGTGTACGAGCATTGCAACTCACGATTCAGTCCAATCTTCCTTCCCAGATACGAAACGCTCGGTTAGAAGCGTTGAAACCAGAGAACGTTCAAGCTGAAGCTTTACGCGGCTCAAGGCAACGACTAGAACAAAAGGGAGACGGTGCTTACTACGTAACCGGACGCATCTGGGTTCCACTCTATGGTGACTTACGACAACTTGTAATGGATGAGGCACATAAGTCACGTTACTCCGTACATCCTGGATCAGATAAGATGTACCACGACTTGAAAACTACATACTGGTGGCCTAGCATGAAAGCTCATATAGCAACATATGTCAGTAAATGTTTGACTTGTGCTAAAGTCAAGGCGGAACATCAAAAGCCCTCAGGTCTACTGCAGCAACCAGAGATACCCACATGGAAGTGGGAACAGATCGCCATGGATTTCGTGACAGGACTACCAAGAACTCAGGCCGGAAACGATACCATTTGGGTGATTGTTGATCGTCTCACGAAGTCAGCACATTTCTTAGCAATCAAGGAGACAGACAAGTTTTCACAACTAGCAGCGGTTTATCTTAAAGAGGTCGTCTCTAGGCATGGGGTACCAACTTCTATCATCTCAGATCGAGATCCGCGTTTCACTTCAGAGTTATGGCAGTCAATGCATAAATTGTTCGGTTCCCAACTCGACATGAGTACCGCTTATCACCCGCAGACGGATGGTCAAAGCGAGCGCACCATCCAGACACTTGAAGACATGCTGCGGGCATGTGTAATTGATTTCGGGAAAGGGTGGGAGAAACACTTGCCATTGATAGAGTTCTCCTACAACAACAGCTACCATACAAGTATTAAGGCAGCTCCGTTCGAAGCACTGTACGGACGGAAATGTCGTTCACCTCTCTGCTGGCTTGAGGTGGGTGATAGTCAGATCACAGGCCCTGAGTTTGTGCTTGAAGCGTCAGAAAGCATTGTGCAGATCCGAAACCGTATGGCCGCAGCTCGCGAGCGCCAGAAAAGCTACGCTGACAAGCGTAGTAAACCGTTGGAATTTGAAGTTAATGATCGCGTTATGTTAAAGGTCTCACCCTGGAAGGGTGTGGTGCATTTTGGGAAACGCGGCAAACTAAACCCCCGTTACGTAGGACCCTTCAAAATTCTGGAACGAATTGGAAAGGTAGCTTACAGGTTGGAATTACCTGCTGAGTTGGGTAATGTTCACGATGTATTTCACGTGTCGCAGTTAAAGAAGTGTTTGGTTGACGAGACACTAGTTGTACCATTTCAAGAGCTGAAAATAGATGACAAGTTACAGTTTGTCGAAGAACCTATTGAGATTATGGATCGGGAAGTTAAAGTGCGTAAGCATAGTCGTATACCCATTGTGAGAGTTCGTTGGAACTCAAGACGTGGTCCGGAGTTCACGTGGGAACGCGAGGACCAGATGGAACGCAAGTATCCACACTTATTTCCCAAAGACAAGACCAAGCCTAGCAATTCTGCATCTCATGTAACTAGTGAATTTCGGGACGAAATTCCCATTCAAGTTGGGGATGATGTGACACCCGCGGAAAATGCACAGTCATCTTAATTAGCATCGCATCGTGTTGCGGATGGCCTATCAAATTTCGGGACGAAATTTCTTTCAAGCTGGGGATGATGTGACAACTCGAGTTTTCGACTTTCACTTTCACATTGAATGCACGTTGACTTTGACTGTTAGTGTTTGATTTATTGACTTGTATTATACACCGTGTGATATGATGAAACGTATTGTGTTTGCATGATTATGTGTTTAATTGTATAACTTGAAACCTGTTGAGAAACTTAAACTGTTAAACTGTTAACACATGAATGAGCTCGACGAAACAGAAGTTGATTCGCCAAGAACATCTCGACGAAACAGGAAATCTGTTTCGTCAACATCATCTCAACGAAACAGGAAATCTGTTTCGCCGGCCCATCAGTTTCGCCAAGCCCAGTAAGGGCCCATTACGTGAAAACGTGTATAATAACGTGAACCGGCTCCTATTTTACACTCTTGGCAAAACAAAAACCCTAGAACACTCTGTGCGACGGCAGATTGTATTCCCAAGCTCTCTCGAACGACCCGCATCATCCTTACTTGTATCTCGGTTAGTATAATCGGTTTTTATGATACTTTGATCTCTCAACCTTTGCGTGTGTATGTGCTGGTTCGATCTCTAGAATAAATGTATTTATATGAGTATTGTGGTTTCGAATTGGTATGCACGATTGTTTATATGAATCGGTTTCATAACTTATACGAAACATGATTGTTAGGGTTGTTTAGCATTTAACCGGATGTGTTCTCATGATTAACATATATGCTAGATTACCTACGGTTGGCACACAGTTTTATTACAGTTAGTATAACGATTCCTGTATGGGTCCGTATGCTTGATTGATGATCATGTGATTACTGTTTGATGACTGATGTTGATGTTGATGTCGATAACGGCTGTAGCCATGATTAGGGTTCCTGTGATTTCTGTGTTATATGATGACTGTATGATTGATGACGTTGTGACGGCAATTAGGGTTTTGAAACCGTAACTGATCAATGACGTAACTGATGTTTGACGAACTGGACTGGTTTGACGAAACAGAAATCTCGGCGAAACAGAATGTGTTTCGCCAAGGGATGATTGACGAAACAGAACTCTGTTTCGCCAAAGGCAGAATTGACGAAACAAGTTGTGTTTCGCCAAAGATGTGATTCGCCCAAAGTGTGATTCGCCAAAAGTGTATTTCGCCAACTTGAATACTTGCACAGTAACCTGATTTAACATTGTTAGAAGTTAACTGAGATATTTAACTGCTGTTAAGTGATACGCATGGCTTATATGAATTCGAATGCGTACAATGTGCTACTTGGTGATCATCGATGCATTGTCCCTTGTGATTACACATACGTGCCAACTTTGTGAATATCAACTGATCATATATGTCACACCCCGACCACGTTAAAACAACAAACCGTGGCGGAAACGTCGGGGAGTGCTGTAACAGAATTATTGTTTCATAACCATGGTAACCAAATGTTTTGTTTTATTGAATTATTATGTAATGTACATTGTCTTTAAATCAAAACAAACAAACTACATATTGTTATGACTGTTTTTAAGTCACTAAGGCCTCGTCCAGGTCCTATGTGACACAAACTTCCTAACAAGCAACATCAAGCAATATCACCTGAAACATATGTAAAAAAAAGTAAAGTCAGCAAAGAAGTTGCTGGCGAGTACATAGGTTTTGTGGGAGTATCGGGTTCATGGCTTGTTTGTATGTTGCAATACCTCGTTAGACTACAAGAGTCAAAATACAAACCTCGTTTTGAAAAGTGTATTGCAACATAGTTTAACCAACTCAAATCAAGATGGTTATAGTTTATAAAATCTCATAGCCATGACTCCTAACCCAAAAACATTTGTTTTAGTAAAATAATTCGGAAACATCTCGTAAAGGCTCGTTAATAAAACTCGTATGGTTTATATCGTTTCGAAAACCTCGTTGTGTGATATCGTTTCAAATCGTTTTACCAAGTGCACTAAATAATGACACGCAATGTAATATGATAGAATCACTTATATATAAGAAGTACCAGCGGCGTATCTACCATGATTCTATCATATTACACTCATCCCATTATTTAATCACTACCCAAAGCCAATCGTTTAATTCGTTTATCTCGTTTCAAATCGTGTATCTCGTTTCAAATCGTTTAACTCGACCCAAAATCGTATTCGTTTTAATAGTGAAAAATACTTTTGGTCGTCTCGTTAACAACATTCAAACCTTCGTGACTCGTTTAACTCGTTTCTCGTTTCGTATTAACAAACCACCAAAGGGTAAGTTAACAATCATCAGGTTCAGTCGTTACCTACATAACCCCCACACATAACCATGGGTGTCGTCTGATAACGGGATTTGTCAGATCCTATGGTACCATAACCTAATACTGGTCGGCTTGATCAGAGCTAATGAATGTCATTTGTTATGTAAATACAACCAACAAGTCTTGTTCACCTTATTGAAATCGTTATTAGTTTTATATAAACCATCTTAATCGTTTTTGAAATCATCGTTTAAACCTTGAAAATCGTTTTGTACATATGTTTCACCCCAAAACAATTGAAAACAATAAAATAGGGGAACTATGTACTCACTTGAGATTTGTAGGGTATCCTTGATTTTATGAACTATCGATGCACGGGCAATCAAGGAATCAAGTGGTACCTAGTATCGGATTGCTAGATAAATAAATCGACACCTAAATCGGGAGATAGGATAGAATGAGGTTCTATAAATCAAATGAGTAATTAAACTCATATGGTATGATTTAATAGTCCCAAGATTCTGATTGAAAGGCCTACCTAAGTGCTTTTGACCCGTTTCGACACATTATGGTAACATAAGTCACTATAAGGCGTCATTAGCGTAAAACTATGTTCGGATGGTTAACTATGTGCTATGCCAAGTCTTACATGCCCAATAATCCCTAAACATGTTACTAAATCAGGTTATATGTCAAAATTATGTTCACATAGTCAAAATACGGATTTATGCTTCAAAAGGGCATTTTGGTCATTTCCTATGGGCATACAAGCTAACAAGCATATGACTAACCAATCCTATGTGATCATAAGGTATAACCTCAGTGGTTATTCCCTATGAAATTATGATCACTAACTAAGCTTGGTCGGATCCAAAGATCGACCAAACGGGTCGGGTTCGGAAGTATAAGCGGTTGTTTAGACCGCATATCTTACGACCCTAAACAAGCACAAACTAATAGTGTCGAGTTAGACATGTCAAAACATGTCTAACCTACTGATTTGGTATCAAAACAAAGTGTTTTGATACCCTAAAGTAGTTCCGTTGCAAAATGCGTGCTAAAACGCATTTTGACCGAAACTTTGACTCGACACTACAACTAGATAACGTGGTAATCAGCGGTTATAATCGCGAAGGATTATAACTATCGTGATTACAATCACGTGTCAAAGTTCAATTGAACTTTGACTTGACCAATTAATGGTCAAAACCGAAAGTCAAACTGTTGGCCAAACTGTTTGACTTTCTGCACTACATAAGGAAAAAGCAAGAAAAAGAATGAAAGAATCTCACTTAAGGTCCTTGCTATCTTTTCTACAAGAAGACAAAGTCCCAAATGCTTGAGAGAGAGCTCCAAAGCAGATGTGAAGAGAGGAATGAGTGAATGAGCAAAGAAATGAGTTGATGGAGCATGGTATTTATAGTTGGACATGAAGAACAAGATCACTCCAAGTGTTTTTCTTAGTCATTAAGCATGAAATCACAACCATACACTTGTTTGATGCAGGTGCAAAGCCTTGGAGAGGTGGTAACTTGGTTACCACACAAAGAAATTGCAAGATTGGCCCCTGAATTTACAAACTGTTGCTGAAAACACACTTTCTGCCCAGATGTGATGCTCGCGTAGCGCGACGGCATAGGCAGTAGGTGCTCGCGCTACGCTACCATGTATCAGGTTCAGCAAAGTTTCAAAAATGGCAGAAATGGTCCCTGCACGTGTTTAAAGCCTTTTTCGATGCGTTTAAACCCCGTTAACCTCATTTCAAGGCTCTAAAATGAAGTTAAAGTATAGGGGACTCAAAACATGCTCAAAAACATCTCGGATGTCAGTTCATTTGATCGTAAAATTGCGTTGTTAGGTTAATTACGACGGAAGTCGTAACGAACGCAAAACCGATCCAAATTAAGCGACGAATGGAATTTTTGCATGGCGATCACTAAAATAAAAATATTTTAGTGTGTACAAAAATTTTGGATGTCCAGATGTGTCCAGAACGTAAGATATGCGCGAAAATGCAAACTTACGTCGTTTTTGACACTTTTAGTCCCTGAAAGATCATATAAGCATGTTTTCGCACACCGAACCTATCAAAGCTTATTTCTAAGCCATTTTTTAGGTTATATATGGTATGTTTAACTTATGATCAAGTTCCGGACTGTTCGACACCATACGAATCGGTATAGTTTCGCAGTTTGACACAAATAGTCCCTGCGATCGAATAAACTTGATTTCGGCATACCAAACCATCCAAAACTTATTTCTAAGTTATGTAAAGGTTATTTAAGGTATGTTAAGCCTATGTCACTATTCCGGAGTGTTTGTTGCATTAAACTGGTTATATTTACGCATCAGATCGCGTATAACCTTCCAGAAAGCGATTTAGAGCTTGAAATCGAACGAGAATTGATATGTGTAAACGATACACATATTTATACAAATTCCAAGTATGAAATACAATATTTCATTGATTTAGTATTTGTTCGATGGTCTTGGAGGCACAGATGTCACAGTCTCCCCTACTTCAGGAAATTTCGTCCCGAAATTTAATCAGAGGAAACTTGTGAGAGCTCGAAACATGAAGTCGGAAAGATAAGACAATACTGGTTGGGTTCTGAACTTCTAGTAACTTTAATAACATTATGCTTGCAGTGTAAGAGGGACACTTATATACAAGTATATGAAGTGTCATTGGTGCGTCCACCGTACCTCCATTACATCGTTCACATTCCGTCATTGTTGCCACTATCAGTTCTTACACATGATAAATCTTACTGTGGTTTCCGTGCACTGAATTTCATAATTATGTACGCGTCCATAATTACGTAATTCCTTGCATAGTCCACACAGTGTATTTGATAATGTGTAGGGAGGAACCAAATGAACGAACCTGTGATGAGCGTGACTAGACCATCATTGAGTCCTTTAGATCAATAAATGATCTTTTAAAACAGACTACCTAGAAGTCTTTCCAGCTATATCACATGTCATTTCCTGACCAGATGTTGAATCAATCTTTAACCTAGACCACTCAAGGGGTCTTTTTCGAAATATGAAATGGCACTTATATAATCCAAGGGTCTTAACTACCACGTAGAAGCCCATTAAGGATTTAAGGTAGTACCTTTGAATATCCTACTATGAATCCCTCATATGAAGATATGGGAGATTCTATGAGGATTTCGAAAACAAATCGGATCGCACAAAAACACAAAGGAGAACACATAAACACATAATCACAAAATCGCATAATTGATTAATTCGACCTTTAATTTGTTATCTTTGACCAGGGTATATAAAGTACGCCAGGAATCCAATCCGTGGATTTCATTTGGCACTTTAAATATTTCCAAGAGTCTAACCATGAAGATAGGAAGATCTTAATAGGAATTCGGTTCTTGATGGTAAGCTTATCAAGCTTACGATAATAGAATACACATACAAAAAGATCCATCTTTCCTTTTCACAAAGGAGGGCAGGAGCTCCCAAGGTGAAAAAGCTCGGACAGATGAATCCTTTTCTCAAATAACAATGGGTTTTTAAAAGAAATGAGCGTTTAAGGTTCTAGGGGAGATCACAAGTGATCATGGGATTGACAGAACTACACGAGCAGTTTGTCTTTGTGTTGACATTACAAGGTTGCTTCAAACATTCATGCAATTGCAGTAGTTTAAAATAAAACCACAAATTTTATTTATATAACAACCGCATTGTCTGTTAAATGTTTAAAAGATAACAACCAGAAGAAATACAAAATACTAATTGTTTAAAGCTGCATCATCGATCGCCTCGTTGATGTTAAACACTCGTCCACGAGCGGGATTCACATTCACGTTCGCGTTCGGATTTGGATTAACATTCGCATTCGCATTTACCAATCTCGGGCAATTGTTGCGAAAATGACCCATTTCTCCGCAATTGAAACATGAACCAGGTGGGAATCTCGCAGCGTTCCCTTGAGCTTGTGCTGGGACCTGGGCAGCCTGATTTTGACCAAAACGACAAGTATTGGCCAAATGCCCAAGCCTACCACACGTAGCACACTGTTTACAGGCCTGTTGGGCAACATGGTGACCATTACATCGAGTGCAGTGAGGTGCGGTACCAGCATATGCTTTCTTTGCAGGAGGTTGAGTCAGTGGGTTCTGAGGGTTCTGAGCAGCTTGATTGGTGACAGCAAAGTTTTGGGAAGCCTTGCGCTTCCTTGACTTCTTCGAAACCTCATCCTGCTTCTCACCCTTACCCTTTTCAGAATCGGTTGACTTCTTTTTATCACCCTTGCGGGTGAGTTTACCCTTCCTGACTTGAGATTCAGTCAGGGTAGCAGACAACTCGATCGCTTGACGAACGGTAGTAGGATTAACGCCCGTCAGATGTCCTGAATGGAGTCGGGTAAACCATCGATATACCTCTCGATTGCCTTATCTAACGGGGTAACCATCGTGGGACACAACAAACTAAGCTCCTCAAATCGATCCGTATAAGCACGGTGTTCTCCCCCGACTTGTTTCAAATCGTCAAATTCTCGTTCCAACACTCGAATCTCGTGTCGGGGACAGAACTCTCTCATCATGAGAGCTCGGAGCTCATCCCAAGTCTGTGCTAGTGCCACTTCAGCACCCCTATCACGCATCACTCCGTTCCACCATGTAAGAGCTCGCTTCTCAAATACGCTTGAAGCAAACTCAACTTGCGCGCATTCGGACACTGCACATGTCTGAATGTGCTCTCGATACTCTCAAACCATTGCAGGA